>NW_015164728.1:29157-95195 GCF_001447785.1 Gekko japonicus
AAGAAACTTGCACAAAGCGTGGTGATATGAGGTAGTGAACACTTTTGCTATGTGTTGGCTCTCTTCCAGCCATTGAAACCCATTTAAACTATAGTTTCCCACTTTGGATGGAGTTACTTTCTACAAATACACTTGTATAATTGCTTTTTGTTAAGGTGTATGTCTTCCTGCAACCTCAGCACCTGAATTCTTAACCCAGCTGTTCATTTACGTAGGTCCTCTCAAGATGTGGTGAACTTTGGCCTATGAAGAAATTCAGACTGAAGCTGCTGGCAGCACATTGGGCCAAGACTTTACCCACCTCTACTTGGACCAGGGTTGTCCATACAATGTACACATTCTCTGGTGAAAACAAGAAGACAACTGGGAACACCCTGAGCTCCCAACTCTTCTAGTGTGTAGGTCTAGTTGTAGTCTGAGAGAGCGCCAGCAAGGACCCTACTTCTTTACACTGCAAGATAAAAGAATTTACCAAGAATCAGCTACATGTAATGGTTGTACAACACTCCTTGTATGGCATCTTCATGACTACCTTTTTACTCCAACCAGAGTCAGAAGGCATGAGAAGGAAGAATTCTACCTATGTTATGGACATTAACTTCACCAAATAAAAGGAGGTATTTCATAAAATGTCATAATACATCTATTTATATAAAAGAAAGTCCTGTCACCGTAAAATCAACGCCCAGGCCAAACTGCTGGACCTAGAGACACCAAATTCAGGGAGAGTGCTCCCACCGTGGCATAGGTGCTAGCTAAGAATGGATTTTTACAAATTTGACCCCCAAGTGGGTCAAAAGGGGGGAAATGTGCTCCCCCATTGATTCCTATGTGGCTGCCAGACAGCTCTCTCCCTGCACCCCACTCTCTCATTGGACAGCTGCAGAGCTCAGAGTTCTGAGGTAAAAAAACCCCCACAATTACAGGGGACTGCAGACAGCTAGTGACAGTTGAGTAAATCGGGAGTTGCCAACAAGCACCTGTGAGCTTCAGTAATGCTGCCGGCCCAGCTTCTCTGATGGCTTCCAACACACTCCCCCCCCCACCTCCTACACCTAACAGGCGGTTGTCTGTCAGATGCAGGCCCACCTCCACAGTAACTTCTAACACTCCTCCCCCTCCCTCTCCTACACTAGACAGATAGCTGCCTGTCAGATGTAGGAGAGGAGGTGAGGTGGCTTCCAACACACTCCCCCCCACCTCCTACACCTGACAGGCAGTTGTCTGTCAGTTGCAGCCCCACCTCCACTGTGGCTTCTAATACTCCTCCCCCTCCCACACTGGACAGGCAGCTGCCTGTCAGGTGTAGGAGAGGAGGTGGGATGGCTTCCAACACACTCCCCCCACCTCCTACACCTAACAGGTGGTTGTCTGTCAGGTGCAGCAGCGGTTGCAGGGTGCTTAAAACCAAGAGGGAGCCTGCCCCAGTAGTAACACCTTAGTGATCCTACCAGCCCTGCCTCCACAGTGGCTTCCAATACTCCTCCCCCCTCCTACACTGGACAGGCAGCTGCATGTCAGGTGTAGGAGAGGAGGTGGGATGCTTACAGCTGCTGGGGAGGTTTGCTCAGCAGGATTGCCTTAGCACTGCTGCTGGCCCAACCTCCCCGATGCCTTTAAATACAATACCCCCCAACACCAGACAGGGCCAGGGTATGAATGTTTATTGGGAGATAGTAAAGGACATTTCTAGGAGCCATTTCAATGCGTGCCTCCCTCATGAACCTGAAGAAATGTCCATCACATCATCACTCCCTCACACCAACTCCCCCTCACACCTCTCACCTCTTAATGCCCCCAAGAAAGCTCCTGCCAAACGTCGAGCCAGATACACCAACACTACAAGGAGGAGGCAACTTAAGAATGTGGCAAAGACATTTGCACATAGTACTTCTGCAGTGCGTTAAGCTGTACAGGCCAAGTACCAGTAAGATCACCCTGAGGTGCTCAGAACAATACAGTCTCCATATGAGCAAAACAATCCAGGAACAAGTAGAGAGGTCATCACTTTCATGGAAGGTAGGAGGAGTTGACTTAACAGACGACAACTTCTTAAATGGACAGTTCTATGTGGCCTGCTTCAGAGTGAGCTCATCAAGCAGCCTGGTGATCCTAGCACCTGAGGGCAGAGCCACCAATGTGGTCTAGAGAGAAGTCCTTCAGTAGAGAATTTAAAAAGTATGTATATCTCACTTCATTTCTTACAGTACAATCTTCTCTATTAAAATTCCTACAACAAACGTAACATTTCAGATTTAACATCAATATTATAACTGGATTTATGGAACTTAAATACCATAGCGAAGCATGGGTATCAGGCTAGTTCTATATAAATCTGAAAAATGTGAAATCTAAAAAACAAAACAAAAAACCATTGGGGATTTTAAAAACTCAAAATGATAAAAGAAGTGCCTATAGTTTTAAGAAATGGAAGCCCTCAGTGGCCATTGCTAGGCAACCACAGCATTCTTGGCTTGGTTTCTGTCAGTAAAAGATTGGGGGTTGTTTTGGCCTTTGAGGGAGGACTCACTGAGGCCAGGCCTGGCAGCAACCACTGGGTGATTTGATATCTCCTGACTTGCATGACTCACCTAGGCCTGGCTGCTTGCTACTGTTCAACAGCAGCCACCCTATGGAAGCCAGTGTGGTGTAGCAATTAGAGTTTTCAGAGTAGAGCCTGGGAGACCCAGGTTCAAACCACCTCAAATCAAATCTCCCATGGAAGCTCACAGGTGATGTTGGGCCAGTTACATACTTTCAGCCTAACCTACCTCTCAGGGTTGTTGGGAGGATAAAAAGCAGGAGAGGAGAATGATGCAAGCTGCTTTAGTCCCCACTGTGGAGAAAGGTGGGGTATAAATGAAATAAATAGTAAATATTCAAGTCAAGTCAAGTCAGCCTTTATTGGCAGAAAAATAGTAAATATAGCTGAAGGTAAGAGGCAGATAAGGTTTGTGAATGGTTGAGAAGGGGAGAATGAGGCAGGGAAAGGATATGTGGATTGCCAGGAGGAGGGAAAGGAGAAATAATGTGGGGAGGGGGATACAGGGGAAAGTGATGTGCCCTCCCCACAAGTCCTTGAAGGTTATCTACCATGCAAAGTGAGCCTGGCCCAGTGGATGGCACCACACAACTGGGCTGTAGTTTTCCTAGGTAGAGGCCAGGGGGATGAAGTGAAGACAGAGGAGCAGATAAAGGTAATTTGGCTGTTGGGTGGGTAGGAGAGAAGGAAGCAGGAAAAGAGGAAAGTCTATGGGGACTTTTCAGGTTAAGGAAAAAGGAAATAGTGAAGGAGGGGGAAATGAGACCCCCCTACAACTCCTTGTGGGCTCCTGCTTGTATCTGCCTAAGGTGCAAACTAGACAAGATGATTTTTTCAGAGTTGGGTCTGGGTTCTCACATCACATTGCTGGGAATTTATCTCCCAAATATTCAAATCGGGAATATGGTGTCGGGGGGGGGGGGGGGGGGAACACAACAACACACACACACCCTGCCATTTTCCTGATCTGAAACATCCCCCAAGGTACTACTTGAGTGCTCTTAGGGAACTTAGTGTCTACTGATTGGATTTGAATCAGGGTCTCACATGCTCAGAATGAGTTCCCAGCAGCATGGTGTATTGCTAATGCTATGAAAGTATTGTCAAAAGTAGGGTTGCTCTCCTCCTGGTGGGGCATGGAAATCCCCCAGGAATTACAAGAGATCTCCAGCCTACAGAGAGCAGTTGCCCTGGAGGAAACAGCCACTTCGGAGGATGGATTCTATGGCATTATAGCCCACTGAAGCCCCTCTTTTGGCCAAACCTCACTCTCCCCAGGTTCCGCCCCCCCTCCCCCAATCTCCATGTGTTTCCCAACCCAGAGTTGGCAACCATAGGGACTCCAGACCTGAAGCTCAAAAGAACTAGCCTGGCCAGAATCCAGAGTAGCACAAAACCTATTGTGGACTCAAGAGAGTGTTAAGATTCTTTTCCTCCCTTGAACCGTAGCCGCTGTCTCCTCTCCATACAGCACAGCAAACTGGTATTGAGAGTCAGCAATTTCATTTAACAGCCAATGTGGTCTTACAGCGTCAGACTAGGATCTGAGAGACACAGTTTGAGTCCCCATTCTGCCACGGAAGCGTCTGGATTTCTATTGGCAAGTCACTCTCTCTCAACCTAACACCTCATGGGATGCTTGCAGGGAAGAGGGAAGAATGACATCAGGTGCTTTGGGTCCCTGTTGGAGAGAAAGACATAAATAAATAAAAATTATACATAACTTAACCCTTGCATGAGTTTAAGCATACTGCTGGATCCAAGTTCTGGGCTTCAAAAGGCCTCAAAGATTATTATTATTTTTAAAAGCAACACCTGCAGAACTGAAAGAAATTTGTTCCCAAAAATTCTCCACAAAGTTCTGCTTTGCAAAATGTGAGGCTGAAAATTCTCCAGCTGTTGGTTGTTTGCTTGTTTGCCAGAGCTCTTCTAAATATTTGGTATCTATATTGGACACTCTCCAGAGTTGCTAACCTCCAGGATGGGCCTGGAGATTTCCCCAAATTGCAACTGTTCTCCAGACGACAGAGATCAGTTCTCCTGGAGAAAATGGTTGCTTTGGAGGATGGATTCTACAGCATCCCCTCCCCAAATCCCACCATCCCCAGGGTCCACTGCTAAATCTCCATGAACTTCCCAACTCTTGAGTTGGCAACCCTAACTCTCAGTGATTCTGGGTGGAAGACAAAAGCTGACACATTCTAATATTCTCTGATTGCAGATATACAATCAGGGTATCACAGCAATTTTCAAATAGTCCACCATCAGGGACAGAGTTGACAACTCCAGGCGGAGTCTGGAGATCTCCCAGAATTGCAACTGATCTTGATGACTGAGATCAGTTTCCCTGGAGAAAATGAAAGCTTTGCAGCAGCATGGACTTAATAGCATTATACTGCACTGAGGACCTTCCCTAGGCTGGAGCCTCAAATCTTCAGGAATTTCCTGACCTGGAGTTGGCAACCCTATTTAGACAACAACCACCAGAGGAAGTTTTGTAGTAACAATCAAGCTGTGTCTTAGTTGTCCTTCTAATGAAGGAGTTCCTGATAACTCATGGGTACCCAGAAAATAATTTGAAAACTGCTGACATATAATGCTTGGTATTAAACAGCATTTAATATTAAATAATATTTGATAGATGACATGCAATAGCATTTTTTCTGATGTCCTTTGATAGGTATGCATACCTTTGATAAGTATGCAATACTGTTTTGATAGCCTGTCCAAATCCAAAGATGTCAACAAATATCATAGAATTGCAGAGTTGGAAGGGGCCGTACTGGCCATCTAGTCCAACCCCCTGCTCAATGCAGGATCAGCCTAGAGTATCACTACAAGTGTTTGTACAGCCGCTGCTTAAAGGCTGCCAGTGAGGGGGAGCTCACCACCTCCATAGCTAGTTGATTCCACTGTTGAACAACTCTTACTGTAAAAAAGCTGTTCCTAATATCTAGCCAGTACCTTCCCACCTGTAATTTAAACCCATTATTGCGAGTCCTATCCTCTGCTGCCAATAGGAACAGCTCCCTGCCCTCCTCTAAGTGACAGCCCTTCAAATACTTAGAGAGATCAATCATGTCCCCCTTCAACCTCCTCTTCTCCAGACTAAACATTCCCAAGTCCCTCAGCCTTTCCTCACAGGGTTTGGTCTCCAGGCCCCTGATCATGTTCATCGCTCTGCACCCGCTCCATTATGTCCACATCCTTTTTGAAGTAAGGCCTCAAGAACTGCATACAATACTCCACATGTGGCCTGACCAAAACAGTGTACAGCAGGACTATGACATCTTGTGATTCAGATGTTATGCCTCTGTTGATACACCCTAAGCTCGCGGTTATCCTTTTTTGTCACCGCATCACACTGACTGCTCATATTTAACTTTCGGTTCATTGTCACCCCAAGATCTTGTTCACACACACTGCTAGTCAGAAATGTATCCCCCTTCTAGTATGCGTGTTCCTCATTTTTGTTACCCAGATCTAGAACTCAGCACTTATTCTTGTTAAATTGCATCTTGTTTACATCTGCCCACTTTTCCAGCATGTTCAGATCTCATTGAACTCTATCTCTTCTAGTGTGTTCACTGCTCCTTCCAATTTAATGGCATCTGCAAATTCAATGAATGTCCCCTTTGCACCCTCATCCAGATCATTTATAAAAATATTGACAAGTACTGGGCCCAGAACCAAGCCCTGTGGCCAATGTTCCCTCTAAGCTGTGGAGTCTTGTGAGCAAAAATTCTACTTTGTGAGTTACTGGCATTAAAGTTGTGAGTGAGTGATTTGGCTACCGCATAAATTAGTTTGCTCTGGAGTCAGCCTTCCTGAGCTAAGACAAAAAAGTGTGAGCTGGAGGCTAAAAAACTGTGAGTTAGATAACACTAACTCAGCTTAGAGGGAACACTGCCTGTGGCACCCCACTGGACACCTCCCTCCATTCAGATGAAATGCCATTGTGAACTACTCTTTTGAGTGCATTTATCCAACCAGTTCCCTATCCACCTAACTATCCTACAGTCCAGTCCACAGTCCTTTATCCATCACATTAGGCATTCGTAGTTTCTAAAATATAAAACAGAGATCAAATACAACATCTCCTGCTTCAGACACTGTTTAGCCTCTAATTCTAGCTTAGTATTCTGACTTCTCTTGGTGGTCAGTTTTATTCAGGCCATTCTCAGGGTGATTCACCTTCTTCTGCCACCCTCCCTATTCTTCGAATGGTCATTTCCCAACTGCTGTATTACTTCCAACAAAAAACAACAGCCCTTCTCTCTCACCCAGTCCTGTCTGGGAATCACAGAATCATAGAGTTGGGCCATACATGCTATGTAGTCCCACTCCCTGTTCAGTGCAGGATCAGCCTAGAGAATTCCTGACAAGTGTTTATCCAGCTGCTGCTTAAAGAATGCCAGTGAGGGAGAGCTCACCAGCTTCCTAGGTAGCTGATTCCACTGCTGAACTGATCTTACTGTAAAAAAAAAAAATTCTTAATATCCAGCCAGTATCTTTTTGCTTGTAGTGTTCAGTTTTGGGCACCACAATTTAATGATATAGACAAGCTGGAACATGTCCAGAGGAGGGCAATGAAGATGGTGAGGGGTCTGGAGACCAAGTCCTATAAGGAAAGGTTGAAGGAACTCGGTATGTTTAGCCTGGAGAGGAGACAACTGAGAGGTGATATGATAACCATCTTCAAGGGCTGTCATATAGAGGATGGTATGGAGTTGCTTTCTGTTGCCTCAGAAGGTCTGACCAGAACCAATGGGTTGAAAATAAATCAGAAGAGTTTTCAGCTAAACACATGGAAGAACTTCCTGACAGAGCGGTTCCTCAGTGGAACAGGCTTCTTCGGGAGGTGGTGGGCTCTTCTCCTTTGGAGGCTTTTAAACAGAGGCTAGATGGCCATCTGGCAGCAATGCTGATTGTGTGACTTTAGGCAGATCATGAGAGGGAGGGCAGGAAGGGTTGCCTCAGCGCTTAGTTCTTGTGGCCCTTTCTTACACGCCCAAGGAAATGCTGTTTGCCACTTTGGGGCCATGAAGCAATTTTTCTCCTGGCAAGATCCTGGAGGTTTTTTGTCATCTTCTGGGTGTGGAACAGCAGTCACTGGGGATGTGGAGGGGGAGGTATTTGTGAATTTCCTGCATTGTGCAGGAGCTTGGACTAGATGACCCTGGAGGTCCCTTCCAACTCTATGATTCTTATTGGAAATTTAAGTGGTAAACATTAGCACATTTCCAATATTTGTCAATAAGTGATTTTCCTCTAAATACCGTAAATGAGAGCCGCAACTTCTCTAATAAAAACCATAATAATCTTCCACTATGTAAACAGTTCTCTTTATTCAAATATTCTGGATATCACCAGGATGTATAGGAACAGTTAATTTCTAAAGAAAGGTTGTTTAGAAGCCATGCCTTTGGACCCAGAAACAAATATTAAAATATGCTTAATTTGTATATTAGTATTTGAACGGGAGACCACCAAGTAAATCCAGGGTTGCTACACAGAGGCAGGCAATGGGAAACTATCTATAAACGTCTCTTGCCGTGAAAACCCCACAGGGTCACAACAAGTCCACTGTGACTTCATGACAAAAACAAAAACTTGCAGCTACCACATTTGCAATGTACTTGTGCAACTGATGAAATAGGTTATGGTGCATGAAAAGTTAACACTGTAATATACTAGCAATTCTATGCAAATACAACAGCAGTATGGTACTGTGGAGAATTCTTTGTTTTCTATTAGGATATTCCCCTTCTCCCTTGATGTATTGCTCTCTTCATGAATGATCCCAGTACTTCAACTACCCATGAAGCTTTCTGAGACTTTATTCCCACGTGGTATAACTTTATCACATCATTAATTCACTCACAATTTTTTTTAAAGTTTCCAGTGAGGACAAATTACACAGCTACAGAGACTGGCCACAGCAGCTTCCTTCAGTCAGTGTCTGCCAGGGCAATTCAGCTACACCCCTGAAACAGGGGTCTGCTGTGGATTACCAAATCACTCCTGAGGCAGAATTTTCTGCACTTAAAGCAGATGTGTTCAGGACAGTGACACATGCAAAGACACAGGGGGCAGGCTCTTCCAAAGGTAGGTAGATCTTACCTTAACCTTTTCAGGGATGGGAGAAGAGTGCTTCCAAATATCAAGAATTTGAGAAACACTGCAATACATCATCAATTCAAAGCCAATATTAATACTTCCTTCCTGAAAATAGTCCCTGCTATGCAATTGTCACATATCCAAGACATGCTCTGCTGCACCTCCTAGAAACAGCTGCCCATGTCTAATTTACACTTGTGTATGGGCATATCAAATAACTCAGAGAGCAAATTTTTTCTGCATGACCTTCCAAGTTAACTAGCCAGCTAGAGTATTTAGGGAGAAATAAACATCACTGCTGGGTTCAGACTATGTACATAATAGACCCACCTACAGAAGCTTTAATGGAAGGAGGGAGGACATTGTCATTTCAGGAACTGCAGTCTTTTTGCCCACTTAGATGCCTTATTGTTGCTAAATGAATCTAAGTCCCATTCAATGAGAATTCTATTAATATTCTGTTCAGCCACAGCTCTTCCACAAAGGCTAGTAAACACGTCCAGCTCAGCATCTGCCTGGTCAGTGTGTCTTCTGCAATACAGCTTCTTTGGAGAGAGAGACATAGAATAAAGTATTATCAGCACTGGAAGACGAGCTAGCTGAGCGTTCAGGAAACTGATGCTGATGCTTATTTTTGCTTCGTAGCACCTTCCATTTTCCAGTGCATTTGCATTCAATGCATTGTGACAGAAATCCTGTTCACACGTTACAGAACAAGTTACACAAGTACACAAGTTACTATTTTTTTCTTTATACACACATAGAGTAATTCTCACATTACATTCAACACATGCTTAACATGTGATTGAAACTGTGCATTTATTCAGGTTTTGGTCCTCAGTTTCATTTATAAAGTGAACATGCACTGACTCTTCTTGGGTCTCAAGAGCTGTTCTCTTTGAGCTCTCTCAGCCCCGCCTACTTCACAGGGTGTCTGTTGCGGGGAGAGAAATGGAAGGAGACTCCAAGTGAAGGGTGAGATATAAATCCAAGTCTTCTTCTTCATAAGATGTATGTATGTACATGATGCATGTGCATTCACTGTAATAAGTGTTCAAGACTACAGGCTCACAATCCCCATGGTGCAACTGAAGCAGAGAGGCAGGGAAGTGTCAAGTATCTGTAAAAACATGCCAAGTGAAACCAAAAATTAAGAGGTGCAGTGAAATGTCCTAGCTACCTAGCTAGTGACAGTGGAAGATTCTGAAACCCAAGGGCTAAACAAGCCATAGTATTATTCATCAAGAAAGCCAGGTTTCTAAGTTGCTACTGTCCTCTCTCCAAGTGCTGTTTCTAGATGCAGGTGGGTAGCCATGTTGGTCTGAAGCAACAGATCACCGTTTGAGTCCAGGGGCACCTTCATTCCGCCATTAAGAAAGGTACCTCTGCCCATCTATCTCCAATTCTGATATACTTATTTCCTTCCCTATGTTTTCCCCTGGAATAAAACCCAAATAAATGGTGACCATATAAACTAAGCTTGTTATTCCAGTTTGGTCCTTGCATCTGTTAAACACCTTCATTATGCTGTATGTTAATTTGCTGCTCACCCTCTACCTATATGTATGGACTGCTAACTTCCATTTCAATGTATCTGAAGACGTGTTTGTGCACATGAACACTTATACCTTGAATAAAACTTTGTTGGTCTTAAAAGTGCCACTGGACTCCAACTTAGTGCTGTTTCTGTAACTCTTGCAATGGAAGCAGATTAGACACTTGAGTAAAAATGCTTTTCGCCAGGTTAGAGCTTGTTACCTGTCACTATAAAGCCTGGGCAGATTCTGAAATCATGCTGAAAATGATTCGCAAATTGAAGACAGACTGAGCCCACTAAAGCTCACTTGACCGAAGTGGGAGGGACAGAGAGGCACAGAAGGAGCTGTTATAGCCTCTCTTTCTCTTCTCCCAACTTACACCAGAAGCCCCCTCCCCATTGCAGCCTGCACGCTCCAAGGCCCCATTGATCAGTCTTTACCTGGCGGTCAAGAGAGTGCTTGTAGTTCTGTACTCCTTAGACAGCAAGGGACGTAAGTTTCTTTTGCTTCTGAAGAGAGGTAAATCGTAGCAGACACTGCCCAGGGATAGGTCTCCCTTGTAGTGTGCAGTAAGATGATAATGAATCAAAATAACACCCATCCTTTATATAATTAACCTCCTGAACAATAATTTTCAGTGTTCAGCAATACACATTGCAGCAGAAAGGAGCCCCCCTCCTCCTGGGAAGAAGGCAGGACATGCACACGTGTGTGTTTCCAAAGAACGACAGAGCATGCAGGTGACAAGATCTTCTCCTGTGCCAAGCCCTTATTGAGCACTTCAAGTATTTCTCAGCAGCCAGGCTCCAGTACCAGAAATCTATCAAGCTAGGAAAGAAGGGTTGAAATTCATTAAGGGGAGCATTGAACTGCCCTCCCTATATGCTTTTTATGAAACAGGCCCTTCTCATCGTCCCCTTGACCCTGCTCCTGAGAAAACTGGGAAAAGTTCAGATGCTCATTCATGCACCCCTCTCCAACAGAAAATTTTAGGTGCCTCTAAAATGTGCTTTCTTCTAGCCACCTGAAAATGATAATTTCTGTACATCCTTGCTCATGGAACCTATTATAAACCTGGGAAGCCTTACCCAGCTCCACCCTGAAGCATCATTTAGGGAAAAGGACAAAAAAAGAAACTTCAGCAGAAGAGAGTACACGATGTGTGACTGGCAAAAGAACTGAAGACATTTTTCCAATTCCAAGTGGATTGAACAAAGCAAACGGGAGGTGGGGTGGATAAACAGCAAGTGCTCCCACAGTTCCCTGACTTCAGACAGCAGCACCAGACCGGCCTCGGCTTAACTGATGCAGGCTTCAGACTAGTTCAGGTCCTGGGCAGTCTTATTACTCACACACTTCAATGGACTCACATCCATTTACCAACAGCCTCCAGGGGCAACAATAAGACATCCCCATTCTAGAATATGAAGTGTATGCAATCTTTAGCTTACTTCAGCAGACAGTGTGTATTGCACTTATCCCCCCCACCCCCACCATACATAGAATTTTTAAAGAGTTTTTTAAAAAAACAAACACTGAGACATTAAAAACAGAATCTGTGAGAAATTGATTGCATTACAATTGAACTGACATTAGTACTTGGTGTACCCAGCTTGGCATAGTGGTTAAGAGTGGTGGACTTTAACCTGGAGAGCCAGGTTTGATTTCCCACTCATCCTCCACATGAAGCCAGCTGGGTGACCTTCGGCCAGTCAGTTTCTCTCAGAACTGTCTCAGCCCCACCTACTTCACAGGGTGCCTGTCATGGGGAGACTGTTCTGAGACTCCTTCGGGTAGTGAAGAGTGGGGTATAAAACCAACTCCTCTTCTTTGATGACGTGTCCATCTTCGTTGGTGATGACTGGCAGTCCGAGTACATCGAGTGCTATGCAACCACAGTGCAAGGCCTCTTCTCATACCCACATACAGAACAGGAGCAAGTCTTAGCCAACTGCCTTATGAGCTGTGGTGTTTCACTTTTGGGGGCCTGGAAATTAACTTGCTACATAGCAAGAGCATAACCACAGTCCCACTGGTGATGGCGGAGGGGACAGAAAGAGGAGTGCTGTAATGATACTGAGGTTAATTGCTGTTCTCCTCACTGAAGAAAACACATTGGCTAGGATCCCATAACTCTGGGATCCTCCCTTCTATTAGCTGACACAGAATCACATGCCACGACCATCACAGCCTGACTGATTTGGAACAGAAACACAGACCATCTTGCAATCTGCTTATACACTTACGTTTTACTTCTTGACCAGTGGAAAGAAGTACATAATGACAGTGGTTAGTTTCTACACCGTATGCATGCCGATAGACAACTCTAAAAAGAATAGCAGTGCAATGGGCTTTTACACACAAAAAACAAAACGCAACACATGCATAAAAATTACCTTTAAACATCCCAGCCCTCACATTCATTAGCCACTCCCAGTCCATACACTGGAGCTCTTCTTCACAAGTATTCAACTTCATATGCAACCCTTGAACTATGTCTGAGGAAATGCAAGTACCACTAGTTTGTTTCAGTGTTTAACAAATGAGAGCACCATACTGTTGTCTTCTGGTCAGCCAAGCCTCTTGCAGCAGTGCAGACAGTATGTTAAGAGTAGTCAGTACACGAGGCACTTGCAACTGTATTACTGGCACTTTCTTATGAGTAGTATCAACTCAGAAATCTCCCCAAATGAAGGCAGAGAGGAAAGATCCATCTATCCAATCATAGCTCGAGTTAGAGGTTTTCTATATGCAATAATAATAATAATGATAATGATAATAATTTCCATTTATTAATTGCTTTCCCCAGTGGGCTCAAAGTGATGTACAGTTACTCAATATAGACAAGGGACTAACAATGTTTGTAGGGGATAGGGAAGACAACATATATTCATTTAATTGCACACGCCATCACTACCCGGTGTAGACGTCTTCTGGCTTGGCTCCGTCGTTTTCCGCACAGCTGCTTGTTGACCAGGCTTCAGGACCCGTATGTCAATCGCCACACTGCCACCGTCTGGCCGGAACATCCATTGCAGAGATTCTTTCGTAGCCAAGAAGCTGTTTCGCCTTCCAACCCGCGACCAGGACGTCCGACCGTCAGCTAACACCCTCCCACAAGGGAGATTGGCATGCCCACTCTCTCTAAGGAGTGGTTCCCATTTTATCTACTTGCCAAAGCTTTCGAATCACTGGGTGGACGATGAGCTGGGGACAACAGGTTGGCTGCTCACACCAGCGCGGGGCTTGAACCAACACAGTTCAGATGTTAAGACAGTGAGATATACCCACTGTGCCACCGCTCCCCTTATTATACCCTGTTATGAAAGGAAGTAAAAAAATCAGCAGCTTCCCTAAGCCCGGGGTCCCCAACATGGTGCCCATGGGCACCGTGGCATCCACTGACAACTTTCCTGGTGCCCTCCAGGTGGGGCTTTTGCCCAGCAGGACTTCTGATTGGCTGTCCAGATTTTTTAAAAAACTTGCTGTAGCAGCAGCTGCCCCCACAGCACAAAGATATCCACTGTGTGACTGAAGGGGCCCGGCTGACTCACCGCAGGAGTAACCATCGAAATGGAGCCAGAAGACAGCCGAGAGACATCGAGCCGAGGAACGCCGACCCGAAGACCGTCTGGTACCTCCACTGGGTGCTGATAGGGACTACCCCCCACCCTGTGTTCTATGGCCATAGATTAGGTATGAGATTCAAAGTGTAAGCCGCTCAGAGACCCCTTAGCAGGGGTTCGAGCGGGGTAATAAATCGAATGATAAATAAATAAATAAATAAATAAGGTAAGCTGTGCGTAGGCAAGAAAATATGGTTAAACAATACGTTCATTTTCAAAAGGCTTGTTAAGCAGAGCTTCTCCCTGAAATACTGAAGAGTTACTATCAAAGCTATGCAGAGCCTCACTCCCCAACATTTTGTGGTTGGCTCTGCCTTCTGCGGCAGCCACTGTGTGGCTGAGCCCATACCGCATGTCAGAATTCCAAAGGTGCCCAGAAGCTTGAAAAGGTTGGGGACACCTGCCCTAAGAGACTTCAACCCGGGACATCCATAGAACTCTGCACTTTTTTTTTTAAGGACTCCCTTCTGCTTCGAGAACTAGTCTCAAAGACTAATGCCTGTGCTTTAGTATATTACAGTACAATGACCCTGAGAGAGTACATAGGTTACTGGTGGATTATTTCCTAAATATTACTTATTTATTTTATTAGATTTATATACCGCCCTCCCCAAATGGGCTCAGGGTGGTGTACAGCAGTTAAATAATACAATTAAGTACACAAGAGACAGCCTTTGGATGTTATGCTCAAGCATGTATTGCCCTGCGAGGTGCAGCCATTCTAGCATCCTCCACACCCAACTGAATGCCAGGATTCCAAAGGCAGAAAAAAATCTCTCCCAACAAGATTTCTCCTCCTGTGTTCTGCGGACTGCACTACACCCAGCATGGATATGCAAGTCCACATTCAAGCCTTCTGAGACCATGTTTACTATGCTGCAGCATGTAGGGGCTTTGAAGACGTGGTTTCATCCATACAAGAGTTATGAAAAGAAAGGTTTAACTCATGCTCAGAAGCCTCTTCTGTTCAAGCCAGACACTGGCTGTTAACACTGGCTAATATTTTAATATGGGCTTCTCAAATGCATTAGCACTTGCTAACGTGCAGAAACCACAGCCAAGTATGATACTTAATCTTCAGGTTCCTGAAGACACAATCTTTGAAAACAGCAAATGCTAGCTAGGGGAGAAGATTTCCAACGCCTGCAGGTGCTTTTTAAGTCCAACATTTTAATGTGGTGCCACCAGAATTCCCCAGCGGCACTCCTAAATGATATCGTACCTTTCCTCACCAATGCATCTGCTGGATTTGTCTGCCATGCAGCTGTTCTAGACACAGCATCCCTGACCCAGGGGCTGGACGGAGCAATGAAACACTCCTGCCCTTTGTCACACAGGCTGGGAAAAATACACACACAGGAACTTTATCCAGCTCACCCAATTTTCTTGCTCATAAGCATCCATCTCTCAATAGAGACCCCCCCCTCCCTCAAGGGCCTTAAGGCTTGAGCTTGAACTGTAATGGTTTAAGCCAGGGGTCCCCTACGTGGGGCCCGCGGGTGTCATGGTGCCCGCTGACACCTTTTCTGGTACCCAAGTGTTTTTAGAAAGTGGGCAGGACCAGGTGGAGCTTTTGCCCAGTAAGGCTTCTGATTGGCGTTACAGATTTTTTAAAATGTTGCTTGGGCACCAGCTGCCACCACAGCACAAGAATCTTCACTATGTGACTGAAGATAAGCTGGGGCAACCATTTTGTAGCTGGCTGCTGCTCCTACGACAGCAGTCACTTTATAACAGCCATTTTGTGGCTGCGCCCACCATGCTGTTTTAGAATTCCAAAGATCGGGGGACCCCGGTTTAAGTTACATGCAAGGCACATACACAAACTGCCATAAGACTACGTCTCTTCTTGTTCCACAGTTTGGAAGCTGACTTTCAGGCACATATTTGTTAGAAATGACACAACACTGCCATATTAGGCAACAGCAAAGCTATTTTTAGGAAACACTTGTCCAACAACATTTGAGGTTTATAATTACACAGTTGTTTGCTCCTAAGTCTTAAGCATGTGTAGTAAACTGACCATGTAACAAAATCACCAGGGAAAGGTTTAATACGTAGAAATGTTTGCACTGCAGTCAAACCCCTGACTTTGTGCATATCCATCATGAAATCAGAGCAACCTGAAGCAACAATCTGCGCACAGGAAAGAGCAATCACAGCCGCATGCTCAACAGAGCTTTCATGTACCTTGCATCATCACAACATAGTATTTTTTTAACGTCACACTGCAAGCTGAATGATGAAAGAGTGGTTTCCAGACATGAGAAATTCATTCTCAGATCTTACATATTTCAGACAAATAGGGGTGACCCACTCAGTTCCCAACGCAGGAAGAAAAGGCTACAGTCCTTGTGTAGAAAACCTTGGCCTGGTGGCACATCGGCTAGTAAAGCATCCAGCTCCTAGTTTTGAATGTGCAACAAATAGCAAGTTAACTTCTTGCTCCAAACAGCACTGTGAGCATTGACCATTAAATCAGTTTTCTTCCTTGTTCTGCCCAAGCTCTTTTGAGTTATTGTACAGCAATGACCTGGAAATGGTTCTCAAAAGGTATTAACATTATTCAAATGTTCCTCAGATACATTAAATGTATCTGTTAGGGAGGCCATTCTGGATGAAATGTCAACGAATGAGGGAAAAAATCTAATTAAAACTAGAACTGCACATAAAGCTAGGATGATGATTGGCACTGGAGTAGGTGCTTGCTGTTGTAGTATCCACAGCTGTTACTTGGTCTTGGTGGAAAGCACAGTAGAAAAACTAAATGGAATGCATTTAATACTAGAGAAGGGCTGCCAGCTCTGTCAGACACCCCCACAGGCTCTTTCAGATCAAAGTGCCTTTGTTAATGGTGCAGAGAAGTCTTAGGGCATGACTTATGAGTGAGGAGAGGCCATAGTGCATACAAAAAGAGTCCACCTTCCATCCTGGGCATGTCCAGTTAAAACAGTGGTGCTGAGAAAAAGACCTCTGCTGAGCCCCCAGAGAGAAACTGTTAATCACAATAGATAGAGCAACCACCTGCCACTGGGTAAACGGCTTCTATGCTCAGGATGGGCCAGCCAGAAACCAACACTGCAACCTGTCAAGGTAAGATCAAACTCTGGCTTGCCTTTGCAAATAGGCACTCGGTTAGCAAAAATATCTCATTTTTTTTAGCTACATAAAAGCAAAGAATAAAAGCAGCCAGAGTAGGCATAATAAGTGGATGTGCTGTAAAAACATTTTATGTAACTCAGTGCTGGGCATGTTGCAAGTACTTCCCTCTTTGAAAATGGTGCGTAAGAAGAAGAGTTACATGCAGCATCACCAACAATACCATGTTAAGTAATGGTTTTTCAGAACACAGTTTGATCACGTCTCTCTACGGAACGAAGGAAAACTGGCGTGTGTGTGTGAGAGATTATTTTCATAGTATTTTGCCTCCACTGTTTCACACATAACCAGTTCTTCCACTTGAACCTACCTGAGAAAGGGGGGTGGGGGGAGATCCCACCATCGTACAGAGGAGACTTTCTTTGCTTGCTCAGCTGAGCAGAGGTAGATGGTCAGAGACCTTTAGGTGATGACAGAAAAATTTAATACTGGGCAACTGGTACCAGGATACTGGCCAAACATCGTCACAGAACACAGCATAGGGAAATTGAGGTTCAACCTCCGGAGCTGTGTTTCCACCAGGCAGCTGAATTAAAAATAGGTATATTGTTAGCTTTGTTCTACGTGAACTAGTGGGGCAGGTCTGAGGAGAATGCAGTGCTTATCTATTGTGCTGCTTTAATAGGTAAACCGTGAAAATGGGGTAGAGCCGTCGGCGACCTAAGAGCAGCTGCCCCTATTACTACATCGCGCCCAGTGCCAAACGATGGAAAGACCAAAAGAAAAGGAGTAGCATCGCGACCCCAGTTCTCCAAGAAAGGAGCACCACATCCGCATGCCAACCCTTTCTGCACCCGGCATGTTCACCAGGAGGAACAGTCTCTCACCACCAGAACACCGCTCCCGACACCGGCCCACAGCACTATAACGTCAACTCACAGCGCCGGAAGTAGCTGAAAAGGTGGCTTGGCAGAGTAATTGAGGACTGGGAGTCGTGGAGTTTTGTTTGCTGTTCTGTACTTTCCAGCCCCGTAAAAAATATCCCGAATCCTTGATGCTCAACTTTGTAACTTTTATTGTGATCGTGTGCAAGATCAATAAGCGCTCCTGTCACTTATTTTATTATAGACTTAACTAGCTACATGTAAGGCAATTTAGGAGACAGATTTATTTCATAGATCATTGGGTTCATCTTGCCCGTTACTGTCCACTCCACTCTGACCAGCTGGCTCCAGCTGTCTTTAAGGTGTTTGTTTTATTTTCGAGGATCTTATGCAATTTTTTTTCATGTAACCTTGCTGTTGAATATTATTTTTAAGATGGGAAATACTGAGGTATAGAAACAGTGATCTCTGTGCCAGGTACGTGCTTTACGTCTAATGAGCTGTGCTGTGGAAACTTTACAGCCACTTCTCGGTTACAGGAAAGTCTGGAGGCAACCTTATTAGCCCAGCAGGCTATTAAACACAACAGCCGCATAAGGCCTTTTTATGGCAGATTAAAATCGAATGTGAGCAAGCTCTTACTTCTGACAGTTCGGTTGGTCAAATAAAAATGGGTTTTTTTGCTTATAAAAACATAAAACCCACCCTGCTGGATCAGACTAGTGGTCCATCCAGTCCACCATACTGTCTCACACAGTGGCCAACCAATTCCTCTGGGGGGCCAACAACAGAGGCAGAGGCCTTCCCCTGATGTGGCCACCTGGCACTGGGATTGAGGTTGACTGCCTCTGAATGTGGAGGTTTCCTTCAGTCACTACCTGCTAGACCTATTTCCATGAACCTGTCTAAACCCCTTTTAAAGGTGTCCGTGCCTATGGCCATCATAACATTCTCTGGCAGCAAATTCCACATTTTAATCACTCGGTATAAAGTAGTATTTCCTTTTGTATGTCCTGAATCCACTGCCCATGAGCTTCATTGCATGCCCTTGAGTTCTAGTATGGGGGGGTGTCTCTGGAGGGAGGGAGAGAGAGAGAGAGAGAGGAGAGAGTGTGCTTTTGCCTCTTTTCTAAAACTCTTCAGCCTTTCCTCATAGGGAAGGTGCTTCAGTCATCTCATCGTGGTTGCCCTCCTCTGTACTTTTTCCAGCTCTGCAATGTCCTTTTTGAGATCCAGTGACCAGAACTGTACACAGTATTCCAAATGAGGGCGCACCATAGGTCTATACAGGAGCCTTATCATATCATCTGTTTTATTCTCAGTCTCTTTCCTAATCCTATATACAGCTTCCCTTTTTCACTACTGCAGCACACTGGTTTGACACTTCCATTGAGCGATCTACTAAACGTCATTTGGCATATTGTTGCCCACTCATCCAGTCCCTTGGACTGCGAGAAGATCAAATCAGTCAATCCTAAAAGAAATCAACCCTGACTGTTCCCTGGAAGGCCAGATAATAAAACTGAAGCTCAAAGACTTCGGCCACCAAATGAGAAGGGAGCACTCACTGGAGAAGACCCTGATGCTGGGAAAGATTGAAGGTCAAAGAAGACGGGGACGGCAAAGGATGAGATGGATAGACAGTGTCATAGATGCAAGGAACATGAAGTTGAGCCAACTTCAGAGGACGGCGGAAGACAGGAAGGCCTGGCGTGATCTGGTCCATGGGGTCGTGAAGAGTCGGACTCGACCCGTGCGACTGAACAACATCTACTATGACCCCAAGAACATTTTCCCTTTTGGTCTCAGCAAGTTCAGACCCCATTAGCCTATACTTGAAGTTGGGATTTTTTGTCCCAATGTGCATCACCTTACACTAAACGTCATTTGACATATTGTTGCCCACTCACCCAATTTGTGGAGATCCTCCCAACGCTCTTCAGTCATCCTTGGTTTTCACCATCCTGAATAATTTTGCATCATCTGCAAACTTGGCCACTACATGACTCACTCCTAGTTCCAGATAATTTATAAACAAATTGTACCAGCCCCAATACCAGTCCTCATGGGACCCTGCTGCTTACTTCCGTCCCAGGCAAAAACTGCCCATTAAACCCACTCTTCGCTGCCAGTCACTTAAACAATTTTTAATCTGTAAGAGAACCCGTCTTCTTAACCCATGACTGCTAAGTTTATTCAGGAGTCTTTGATTAGGTACCATGTCAAAAGGCTTTTGAAAGTCCAAGTATATGTTTTAAAAATGGAAAAGGTTCCCTTGCTCGAAAGCCAGTCGAGTCCGACTCTAGGGTTGTGGTGGTCATCTCCGTTTCAAAGCCGAAGAGCCAGCGCTGTCCGAAGATGTTTTCCGTGGTCATGTGGGCGGCATGACTAAGCACCAAGGCGCACGGAACGCTGTTACCTTCCCACCAAAGTGGTACCTGTTTATCTACTTGCAATTTCTTGCTTTCGAACTGCTAGGTTGGCAGGAGCTGGAACTAGAGATGGGAGCTCACTCCGTCATACGGCACCCCTGGGTCTCGAACTGCTGAACTACTGACCTTCCACAGCCTGCAGTTCAGCGTCTTAACCACTTGAGCCACCGCAGCTCCTTATATAACGTTTACCAGGTCACTATTGTCTACATGTTTGTTCACTTTCTCAAAGAACTCCTAAAGGTTAGTGAGGTATGACTTCTGTTTGCAGAAGCCATACTGATTTTCCCTCAGCAGGCTTTGTTCCCCTGCATGCCTAACAATTCTATCTTTGACTAGTTTCTACTAATTTGCCTGGGGCAGAGCTTAGGCTGACTGGCCTGTAATTTCCTGGGTCCCCTCCAGGCCCCTTTTTACACCATCAATACTAAACTATCTTCTAACAAAAATTTATAATATTTACAAAACAGAAGCTAACCTTGAGAATGTGATTAAAAGTCAGCGGCTTAGAATGATAATTGTTGAAAAACAGTCTCTAATGATGTTTTTACAAAGGTGTTGGCAAGCTGGAACTATACACTGTAGAGGTGTAGATGTTCTTAAGTGCTGTTATTTAAAGAGAGCTTTGCACACAGCCAATAACGACCACTTAAAAATTTACAAGGTTTCCAAGCCAAACCTAATTTAGAAATATAAGAACAAAAAGTTGCAAGCCAACTTAGAATCATAATTAAACAGTCTCTGTTGTAGACTCTTTTGTCCATTACTGAGATATTGCAGTTAAAGTAGATGGCAACCTGTATGGCTCAGATCAAAATCCATCAGGAGGTGAATGTGATGTGCCTCTCTGGAATGAAGGCTTGTTTCGTACAAATCCTTTCCCAAAACTTCATGAGAATTAAATTATTTCTTGATTTGTTCAGAACCCATTATCTTACATCAGACTTGCATAGAAAAATCACTCGCAACAGCCTTCTCCCCACCTTATATTTTTTCAGAGTATAGAAGGGTTCTTTCCATGGGCCCCTTTCTAAAAATTGATGTAACATTCGCTGCTTTCCAGTCTTCTGGTACAGGGACTGAATTTAGTGATAGGTTATATGTACAGATTAGTAGGTCAACTGTCTCACATCTGAGTTCCCTGAGAACTTTCAGGTGTATACCATCAGGATCTGGAGACTTAATGGTTTTTAAGTTCCCCAATAGGTCTAGGAAGTCATCTCTCGTTACCTCAATTTGACCTGGTTCTTCATACTCCCTTCCTGAAAATAGTGGCTGCAGCATGGACATGCTCCACTTTCCACAGTGAACACAAGCAAAAATTCATTGAGGTTCCCTGCTATCTCCCTTAGTAATCCCTTTATTCCTCGGTCATCCAAAGGCTTCTCTGGCTGGTTTCCTGCTCTGGATTTATTTAAAGTAATGTTTATTGACTGTCTTGATGCTTTTAGCAACCTACTCCTCAAAATCTCTTTTTGCATGCCTAATTAATGACTTACATTTCTTTGGGCAAAGTCTGTGGTCCCTTCAGTTCAATTCATTGGGGCAGGCCTTCCACATAGCTTCCTTGACTCATGTTGTTAACCATGCAGGCCGCCAAAGAAAAGGCCCTGGCCTTTGTCACAGCTAGTCTGGCTTCTTTAGGGCCCGGGAGAGCCAAACGGCTTTGGGACCCTGATCTTAGTGCTCTCTGGGGAACATGTGGGGAAAGGCGGTTCCTTAGCTAAATAGGTCCCTGACCATATAGGGCTTTAAAGGTAAGAACCAGCACCTTGAACCGAATCCAGTATGCTATAGGCGGTCAGTGCAGTGCTTTCAGCTATGCTGCCATGAAGGTTGGTCTGTGTCTGGTTAATTGCTATTGCTTTCCTTTCAGGTTGTTACTGCATTCCTTTCTGTGTTGTCTCTGCTGTGCGCCGAAACGCTTATCTATACAGATGTGCAGGAGGGTGTTGTAGTGTCTGGGATTGCCCTAGGCACCGTGGGAGAGTGTTCATTCTCAGCTTCAGCTACCTAACGGTCTCTAAGCCTTATCCCGCACGTGGGAGGGTGCCTAATTGGCCAGTATTGTGGGGGGTGCATACGAATATCCTATTATGCCTAAGGGGCCGCCGCCATTCTTAACAGTGCCTATGTTACTGCATCTATAGCTCTGCAATAAAAGTATTACCGTTCCTGAATGCGTGTACTTAACATCCGAACTGTGTTAGTTCGAGCCCGTGCTGGTGTGACCAGCCAGCCTGTTGTCCCCAGCTCAACTTTAGTTCAGGGGTGGCCAAACTTGCTTAACATAACAGCTACACAGAATAAACGTCAGACATTTGAGAGCTGCAGAACATGAACAAATATTACAGAGGTTTTTATTGAAAAATATGCAAATTTGCTTTTTTATTAACATTAGACTGTGTGAAAGCTGCAGTTTGGCCGCCTCTGCTTTAGTTCTTTTGTAGTTCTTGTTATACAACTTACGTTAATTATTTCAGGACCTGGCTACATTATATAAAGTGCTGTACCCTTAGATTCCAAATAAGACAGAGGATATATTAAAGCAAGATAACACATACAAGAGAATCACTGGCGATTGTTTTTAACAACTCATATAAAGTCACAGCACGCATAGCCATAAGGAGGACCAAGACAAAAGTTATGAACTTACTATTATTTCGTGTTTTCTATATGTGAGGGATAAGGCTCCTGCTCTGTTACAAGAGCTGCCCCTCTGTATTGTTTAAGTCTTTCCAAGTAGGCTAACAAAGCTACCATTTGGAAAGCTATATACATATGCACAGGGGACAACTCCACATCCAACAAGCAGTTTTGAAAGTTTCTAATGCTACCTGCATGGCTGGAAAATGCTTTGCTTGTTCAGATATGCAGGCAATTTCAAAAAAGCCTTCAAAAAATTGTCTGGGTGCACACAGTGGCCTGTAGCCAACTATGCCATTCCAAAGACTTAAGGGCACTTGTTTTCTGATGGTTTCTGCTGATTATACTCCCTATGCAACTTTGATGGTTTCTGGAGAACAAAATTTCACGGGGCTCAGTGGGCATCAGTGGCAAGCCTTAATAAAAACAAGTGCACTAAGTCTTCCAAACTGCACAGTTGTGATTGTAGTCCAAGTCTTTAAGGATAGTCCAAGTCTTTAAGGATAGTCAAATTAGCAGCTCATGAATCTGATCAGACCCTTGCCATCTTACCAGTTCCCAACGACCCAACCAAATGTTACATGAAAGTTTGGTATAAAAGCATTCGGTTTCATTTTTCAGAAAAATGAATAAGTCTAATTGCATCTCTTTAAATATTACCTCGTTCTTTCCAGGGAGCACCAGTGCTATCCTACTTCTTGGGCTGAGGAGGGAAGATACATTTATTTTGAGGGTGATTATCTTGGCAGCATGGTGAATTCTGGCCCTTAGATCAGTGTCTGGGGAACAGGTTGGTTTCTGAGAATACTGATATTGGCTAGCCCCATAAAGATTATGAGTTTCTTAATAAAGAGTTACAAGATCAAAGCAATTTTTCAAAATCAGTAAAACTTTATTCTATTTCCATTCTTTGCCATTAACAGAAAAATTGGAGAAAGCAATGTTTGTTTTACAAAGATAATGCATCTCCCAGAGAAGAAAAACCCTAAATTGAGAATAGAGGTAACATGGGGGGAAAAACACAGTACTGTCCTCTATTCAAAGAAAATAACTCCTGATCTTTTGGGTTAAAGTAATACTTAGACCAATCATTCAGTTTGCTTGCTTGATAAAGTGTGGCTGGGGGGAGGGGAGGGGAGGGGGGAAGAGAAAGGGCCTGGAGGGAGAAAAAAAAAAAAGCACACAGACATCAACTATTTCACCTTGATGAAAGTCTCAATACAGCTATGGAAAGCCTAAGTATTCTTTTACAGTACACTGGGTGCTGGCTGCAAAAAAAAAGTATTCACTTCAGGCACAACTTTTTAAATTTTTTAATCAGTAAAATAAACTGGGTTCAGAAGCTGCAGTGTTCTAAGCAGCAGCAAATTTGTGCATTGTTTTAAATATTAAGTTACCACACTGATGGCACACCTCATCCTTATGAAATTCTGCACTACACATGCTAATTGCAGATAACAAAAACTATGTCTACTCTGGAAGATACTTTCAGTGAGATCTAGAAGAACTTTGCTTGCTATATGGACTCAAGTTTAAGTGAGACATAAAAAACATTTTAACATTTGGCCATCAACTTAAGGAACTTGTTTGAGTGCTCATACAGGATTTTATATAAAGAGTTACTATATTCATCCTCATATGGTCCTCAAAACTGGAGAAGAATGAACAGGAAATTATCCTCCCCTATCTTGGAGAGGGTAAAGCAACTGAGACCTAAGGCATAAGACCTTGGCAGAAGTAAATTAAGGAAAAAACATAATATTTCTTTTCAGTGCAGAATTTCATAAGGTCTACCAGAGTAGAACTTTCTATAATGTTTACTTAAAGAGGCAAAGTAGAGTTGCAGTTACCAGTTGCGTTAAATGCACCATTCAAAAAGCTTCTAAAATGTGATACTATAAGGCGCCACCTTAGGTTCTCCAGGATGCAACTGTGCATATTTTAAAACTGTTTCATAAATTTATTTTTAAACATAACATGAGGAAGGTGTTAAAACTGGTGTAATAGCCCCTTCCTATTTGGAAGGGATGAATACAGGGATATTCAATACCCTTCACCAGACCCCACCACTTGCTCATATGAAGTTATTTGCTTTGTGACCAGTTAGTCGATAACACCAGCTTGACGAATCTTTCTCTCTGCAACAAATCCCTGTAAATTGGAAACAATTTTTGTAAGTGTAAATTGGAACCAACAATCACAAATGAGACATGAAAGTTGAGATATGGATGCACAACTACAATATTCTCTTGCTACTGAATACATTTTATGAGAAACCCAAAAGCTTTTGCCAATTTGATTGTTTTGAACTCATGCACTCCACTGTATTGCTGAATGCTGCCACATGCAACCCCAATTCTGTTCCAAGTATACCCTCCCCCTATTTTATAAAATCCCTTTACCATTTTTAGCAAATGTCTGGCAAATTTTCCCTTCAAACCTCCTAAAGCACACTATTTACTCCCATCATACTGATCGTATCATCCAACTCCATGTGGTCCAACAGTGCATCCTCCACCTCTCATTTCATTGAAACTGCCCTCAATAAAAACCACATATTTTACTGCCAAATCTGAAGTCTCATCTCCGTGTCTTCCACCTTGAGCTCCCTACTGGTCTTGAGACAGGCAACTGACTATCATCTCTTGCTCATCATCTCTCCAATCCAGCAGGACCCACTATGCAGATTGCAAAAAGCCACATTCACTATTACCATCAGTCAAAAAAAGTAATGTTTATTTCTATCCCTGGCATAAGGCCTGCACCTCAGGAAGGCTTGTGGCTTATCTATTCCTACAGCACTAATTGTTTCAAGGTGGAAACGAACTGCCAACCACAAGCCCCATCAGGCAAGGAACTTGCCCGCTTTCCTGAAATGGCTTAATCCTGACTTATATTTTTGTCCTTGATTCTCATATCGATGCCTATGACTTTACTCTTTGCTCTGTCAGCTGCCTCAAGTTCCCCCCCCCGACACAATTCTGCCTAATCCCTTTAACTGACCCTTATGTGTGAAGCTCCCTGCTTTGAACCCATACTATATCTTTTAAAACCCATATCTGACTTAACTTCTTAATCCCTATTTCTGTCCATAACCTGGTTTGTTTACATTCATCTCCTCCTATTTTTGTCTCACCTTTTTTTCTTTTGACTTTGCTATTATTGTATTAAATGATATTTTAACCTTTTTGATTCCTAAAAAAGGGGGGGGGGTGTCTTCCACTAAAGCATACAGATCCACTGATGTGACAGGTGATTCACTCTGCATGTAGAGAGAGCTCTGGACAAAGTGTGCCAACTCATGCACTAGAAGAGTGGCAATGAACATGATGCTGGAAAGTTTTAGAAACCACAGCTCCTTGTCTGGCAAACAGTAAGAAGCAGTAGGAACAATGGGGATGGATTTGTTCCTCTACTGAGGCCCCGGTCACACGGGCCGGATATCGCGGGGGGGAGGCATGGCTAATTGCCCCGGCGCAGTTTGATCCGCAATTACGCGATCAGACGCGCTGGTGGCACACTACCGATCCTTCCCTCGGCGCTGGCGGGTAAACGAGGGACCGGAGGGGAATGCCGCGCGTCAGCACGATCACACCACGGGTGTCTGGAGGCAGCCCGTGGCAAACGTTTACTAGTACCTTGGAGGTACTAGTTTTTTAACTCGCATTGTCGGCAGTAAGCCACGGGTGCGCTCCACTTCCCAGATGTTGGGGTGTGATCGCGCCCAGATAATCCGCCCACCATCCGTGCCTCTCCTGCGGCAACTTTGCCGTGTGACTGGGGCCTGACCCATGTTTCTGGCTCAGAATAGTACTCCATATGAGCTTTTGCTTCTTCCCCTATGCTTCAGACCGGAGTTGCTTAGAAGTTCAGCTTTTTTCCCCCCCAGGAGAGAGAAACTTAAAAAAACTCACATTAGCTATGGTTGTTATGAGTTTGTGAGAACAGGGAAGTATATAGCTAGTAGTTACTTTTAAATGGTCTGCTGGATTGGAGATATAACACCTTCTGTTGGAGAAGTGTGAATTCCTCACCTACAGGAAGCATTGTGAAGGGGGGGGGCACACGTGCATTCCTAAAGCAAGTTACACTCTAAGCTCATTGATTTCAATGGATTTAGAAGGGGCATTTAGTGCTATTTACAATTGTACTGGCAGGTGATCATTTATCTGAGCCTTTATCTAGCAGTTCAAAAGGAGGGGGGGGGTTTAAAAAGCTACTCTCTTGCCTCCTCGTGAACAGTTACAATACAAAGATGTGCAAGAGTGAATTATTTTCTTCTGTAGTCTATATTATAGAGAGTATGTGTGCATGCCAGCCAGGGGTGTACAAAAAAAAATTGGTATTTTTCAGGTTTGGGCATACTGAACCCCAAAAATATCAGTATTTCCCATATTTCCAAATCCCAATACCGGTATGGTATTTGGATTAAGGAAAAATTCAGGATTGCCGAACATTTTTGGCTCCATTATAGTCAATGGTCCCCCATAGGCTATAATGAAGAATCGAGCTGGGGGTATACGGGGGGGCGGGGCGGGGGGGGGCTGTTTTTTGAGGTAGAGGCATCAAATTCGCAGCATAGCAGTTGGTGCCTCTCCTAAAAAAACCCCCAAATTTGAAAAATCCCAAACTCGGCTTGGCCATATCAGATAGCCGGATAAATACCCCAACTGATATTCGGCTGAAAAAATACTGATAAGGTATTTTGGGGGTATTTTTTCAGCTCAGTTTATAGCAAGCGCACCCCCCTAGTGCCAGCCAAGTCACAGCTGACTTATGGCAACCCCAGAGGGTTTTCAAGGCAAGAGATGTTCAGAGGTGGTTTGCCATTGCTTGCTTACGTGTCACAACCCTGGTAATCCTTGGAGGTTTCCAATCAGAATACTAGCCAGGGCTGACTCTGCTTAGCTTTCGAGATCTGAGGAGATCAAGCTAGTCTGTGCTATCCAGGTCAGGGGATATTAACAGGGATAACTATGTAATTAAAAGCTTTCATAGTGCTAATGTTTCTTACAAGGTGGTCATTTTAAATTCAGTGTCATCCGCTTTTATGTATAACCTTTTTAAAGGGGGTCATCTTGCATTCAGGATTGTCTCTTGAATAAATATGGTATACATTTTAAATTCCAACTCCCTGACTCATAGCAAAGCTTGTAAAAATCCTGTACAGCAGATAATGGTGCTGTGCAAACAACCAAGCCTTTCACATTGCTTTCAGTTTATCATTTGGCCTATTTCATCTTTTAGAATCTATGCATTTACATCTAGTTTACAGAGACACTCTAAGAAACTACCCTCATCTTCAAGAAGGCAAGTGCCTCTGAAGAAATACAAATTTCTACAGTATTTTGGGATCTTTCTCTCAGATCCTGTTTCTGGGGGTCAGCTGGCTAACATCCAACTAGATTTCTCAGCAAGCAGCACGCTTCTGATTAAGTGTGCCACATAAGCTAAACTTGCGACGTTTTATAAAAATGTCACTCAAATGACATGTCACAAACTGGGCTCAGCTCTCGTAACATACCTTTGAATTATCCGGTCCCCTTGGCTGACGAAGAACAGTTAGACGAGGAGCACTGGCATCATCCAAATTAATGCTCTTTAAACGATTAACAAGTCTATCAGGACGTGGAGCTGCTACAGCCTTGGCGCCTTCACTGTTAAATAAAACTAATCAGATTATTGGGAGAACCAGTAAACACATATAACTCAACATTTAAACACAACTTCCTATGAAAGAATTCATGGTGGCATTTTAACACCATCCAACACAACCCACACGAGTAAATTTGAGTTTTAAGTTGCTACAGCAAAGGATATATTTAAATCCTATAAGAGTACTAACAAGTCAAACAAGCACAGAATGGATTCTGTGCAGATTACAAGGTTGCTATGCAGATGAGAAAGTGGTCTTATAACTCTTAATATCTAAATGGTTGATTTCAAAGCACTGTTCATTCCCCATCCCTGAGTTTAGTGACGCTTCCTAATACATACATCAGATTTCAATTTTAATGCATTTCTGTCAGTAACTGTGCTAGTTTCACAAGAAGAAATGTAACAAGTGACTGCAACTGAAATTAAAGTGCTGAAAGCAAAGTTTAAATTATAATTCCAAAGAGCAAAAAATACTTAACAATTCTCAATTTCTTTTCAAAATATAGTAAATAATCTTCATTAAGAAAGAGTATTCAGACAATTTGTTATGTAAAAATGGTGCAGGAGAATCGATCTGTGGGTAGGGGTAATCCCCCGGTATAAAAGAGGTGCTGACTTTGAAATCTGAAAAGAGTTCCGCATCTTCCCATAACACACAACAGGATGTGCATATGGAGTTCCAAGTATTCCAAGGAACACACAGAGGTTAGCAGTAGGCACTGCACAATGAGGCGTAAACTAGCCAGCAAGGAAAACTGTGGTACACTGAACAAAATGCAAGCAATTTTTCTGTGATACTTGTGTATTACATTACTTGAAATTGTTATACAAGAATCTCTGGGTTAGGAAATAACTTTTTTAGAAAGAGTTAAATGGGTGGGCCTGCAACCAGGCCCTTTTAAGAATATTGGGGAAGGAGGCCCAGTTTAAAAAGCGAGCAGTAAAAAATAGCCATTTGGGATATGACAGCAATATGCTACCTAAACCTAAGGACTACAGACTTAAGTCTAGGGAATTAGAGAAAGCTTGTACTAGTGTTGGACAGAAGAAGTTAAAGTGTGCATGAAGCAGCATCATGTTAACCTCTGAATCAATGCGCTTACTCAGATTACAACAGTTTAGAATACCCAAACCAGTATTGAGATTAAGTAATTCATAAACATTTTAGCCAATAATGAAAGAAAAGATATGTATTGAAAAAACCAAGAGCAAACACGTCTCCATTTCTTATGCAGAAAATGGTAGTAGTGGGAAATAAAAGGATGCAAGATGATATATATGTACTGTATAATGTGGTGAAAAGCTTCCCCCACTTTTAAAAAAAGAGAGAACAGTACAGCTAAATAATATAATGCAACATATTTTGTGCTGAAAATGACTGAACTAGTATGGTGTACTTGATAATCTGCACACTGAAATATGCTCTATTAGGATCAATGGAACTTCTTCAGAGTAAGTGTGCTTCGGGCACTTAAAATTTAGCCACAAAAAATATAAAGGGGAAATTGCAAAAATGTTTAAAAGATTTGGGAGCAAAGTCTGCAGAAAACGGGATGGAACAGGAATCCTGTTATTGGGTATGACACAATCCATACAAATGGTGCAATTTAAAGCGTCTAAAATGCACTGTTGATTATCAGATTATGGATTGGATTGAAGGATCCTTCACACCTGTGGAAATATTTCTACTTGCTAAATGTGAATGTACCCATCTCCCTGTGCCTTACTACACTGAATACCACTAGCTCTTTAACGGAATATACAAAATCCTGTAACTTAGGTGCAGGAAGTTTTTCCACCTGGAAGCATTCCCACTTGCAAAAACAATCTTTGAATCTGAGCCACTATTTGCCAAGACTGATGCTAGTCTGACTGCAGAACTAATTTACGAACAACATCCAAGCTACTTCCTTAAGGAGACTATTGTCTTCAGCAATTCAAGACACTGGACCTACTCTTCATCTTTTACCGCAACATCTGGAGAACAGCACAGAAACAACTGCTGTGCTACCTTTGTACCACAGCAGTATGCACCAGTGTCAGTTTCAGGTATGGCACACAAACAGGTACTACAGTACTAAAGGTGATCTATATTAGTAATTTGAAGAATTAAAGTGCTCTTATGTCCTAAATATGCAATACTTAACTGAAATAGAACAAGCAACAGTATAACCAAAGACAAAAGTGTCAGGGATGGCCAAGACTGCCATCCTCATCTTATGCCACTCTTGGGCACATGAAATATCTTGTCTTTGCATAGCCATGTTTGCAAAGCCCTCTGCCTACATGAACACAGCACAACACACTAATTACAAGTCTTCCCCAGGAACATTTTCACTGAAAACACACAGAATTTGGAAGGATAGATGTAGCTGCTATATACAGACATCCAAATTTACATAGAAATCAAGTCATTTCATGTAGCATGACCATTTTACTACTCCTGAATAAACATACATTCAACATTAATCTCACAGTGACTAAAGCTTCAACACATGCAAATAATCTTAAATGTGCATGAAGTAGGTGGAGTTTGTTTTTGAGTAAGCATACTAGGACATAAATCAGATCTGGATCAACCCTTCTCTCATGACAGAAAATTCCCTGCATTAGAAGTCATCTGTATACCAATCAAGAGTATGCAAATAGGTATTGCCAAATGGTGAGATGCCCAGTACTTCTGGATCAACACTATTTAATGTTGTGAAAAGTACTCTCAAAATCTCCCAGTTCTGATATTTCACTCCCAATAGATATCAAAACATTTGGAATTGGGTAGGAGGGCCTTTAAACTTTGAAGCACCACTGTTTGAATGGATGAAAGGAAAGTTTAAAGGACCCATGTGCCACAGACCAGCTGGGATGTACTACTTCTCCCCCTCTCTGCTCCTGCTGCCTGCAAGCTCTTTAAAAAAACCTCTGCTATTAACATTTCTCTCTACCCACAACTTTCCAGTTCATTATCATTACTCCCCATATTTAGTGAAAGCAATCATGCCCTTCCCAACACAGAATAAAAACAATTTTTGAAGTGCATACCCCTACTACCAACACCCTACACACTACCCTTATCAATGAGGGCCACAACCAAAGAACAGCATACAAAAAAAAAAAGCTCTGTGAAAATAGTCAAAGAATAGCTTAGCCAAACTAGTTGTGACAGATTTTCAAGACTGTTGAGACTTTCCCGATCATGGGTTCTGAGACCTTGTGTCCAATTCCAGTTTAGGCTGCACAGAGTCAGACTGCAAGTTGTTTCTGCAATAGATTTGTCTACTTTTCATTCCCCCCATGGGGAAAAAACAATGAAAGTAATAACAATTTCTCACCTAACACGCCACACATTACAGGCACTGCATTTTCCTGTGCGTTGATTGAGGATGACTGAAAACTCAACTTCATCACCAGCCTGCAGTTCCACACCATCCTGAACTTCTTTCACATGAAAAAAGAGCTTTTTGCTGTCACCTACTTCATAGTTTATGAAACCAAACTGGAAGAACAATGGAAATGCTTTTATTGCTTCTAATGCCACATTTCAAATAAATATTTCTTGCAACTTTCTTCATTATTCAACTTTTACATCCATACACGGTAATGGGGAATACCCTAGTATGAATTGTCTTGATCTTTCAGTAACACATCCTTAAACTTAAGGATCTCTAGTTCCTTCATTGCTGCCCTTTTCAAGTCTCAGTCTCCTGATTTTTTGGTTGCAGCCTTTTGGTTGATGACTGAGCCAAGGAACAGAAAATCTTTAACAATTTCTTCAATGTCAACTTTAAAATTGTGTAATTCCTCAGTAGTTACAAGTAGTACCAATGCTACGTAATATTATATTCAATTTGTAGCACTTCCAGTTACACATTATCAGGTACCAGATGTTGGGAGAAAAGCTGTTGTCAGCCAGAGTTGACAGTGCTAAGCTAGACAGAAAATGTGTGACTATATCAGCTTCATATCTACACTGAAGGCAGCCTTAAGGCAGAAACAGTGAGGTCCGTAACCACAAGGACATATCTAACACTATACAAAGAGAAAGATCAAAAGAGATGAGTGGAAGGAAAAAGAAAGGCAGGGAACTCTCAAGATTTTTCCCATAATTACAAAGCAAACAATATGAAGATTTTCCTTTCCCAAGAGGCACTGTGTTAGAGACTTTACAAAGATTAGAGTACAGTGACATTAACTGCAACAACACTGGCAAGGACAGAATTACTTGCAGTCTAGGTAAGTTACCTGCTCACAATTATTTTGCATCTCTCCATGACCTTTCATGGCGTTCATCAGAAAATACAAATTAGGGGTGCTGGACAAAGTAAAATCGCTTTGCATAATTCATTATGCTTGCTCCTTACATATCTTAGGCTTGTAACACATCAGAACTGGCTCCATTATACCTGCACCCACAATGTTATCTTGCCAACATCTGAGAAACTTTGCACACAATACCTGCTCTCTTCTCATCTGGGAATCTGAATGAGCATGCATGTAGTTCTAAGACAGTGGACTTGGTGAATGGACTATAGGATTCTCTAATAATGCTTTCCAGAATTAAATGGAAAGCCTTCATTCTACAGTCATACATATACTCCGACATGCAGATTATCTGGTCATTAAAAGAGACTGGTGGCAGTAAAAATCCTAAAGGGAAGCCTCCATCAATATTTGCTCTCTTTACTTTTTTATTCTGCATTCAGGAACGCTGCCCTAGAGTTCCCCCAAGAGCACTGAGATCGGGGAACTTCCATCGCCTGGAGGTTCCAGGCCCCCGGGAAGTGAAATTGACCCAGACCAGAACTAGGGCGTTTTCGGTGGCGGCTCCCACCTGGTGGAACGAGCTCCCGGAAGAGACTCGGGCCCTGCGGGACCTAGTGCAGTTCCGCAGGGCCTGTAAGACGGAGCTCTTCCACCAGGCCTTTGAGGGGGAGCCGCCGCCGTCACTGTTCCATCAATGATATCCTAACTACCTACCCCATGTTGGGGTAGTTGCCGCCCAATAGATCTGGAAAACACTCTTCCTGGAGCTCCTGCTACGAAGAACTTGGCCGCCAGTGTGGGACGTCGTCCATCGTGGATTTTATGTAAATAATTTTAGCACCAAATTCTATATCAGATATATTGTTTATTATGCTGCTGTTGTATTGATATTTTAACCTTTGTAAGCCGCCCCGAGCTGAATTACTGGATGGGGCGGGATATAAATCTCAATAATAAATAAATAATAAATAAATAAATAATCTCACATTGAAAAAAATGCTTTCCTGCACAACTCTGAACCTTGCCTTTTGAAAATGCTGTATTCTCTTTAACTTTGAGTTCTTTCAGATATAAAGTTTGAATTACACCAGCAGAGCATTAACGCAGTAAATATGACATATCTTAAGAAGTCAACTACTGACCTGATCTTTCACACATTCCACTGTGGCTCTGCGGAAAGGTGTGATGTTACAAGCCATTGTTTGTCCATTCTGACCAAGGACACAAAGCTGGAACTTTACAGTCTCTCCTTTTTGCAGACAATCACTTTTGTTTGCCATACCAACAATTCCAAAAGGATAGACCTCACCTTTCATTTCCCCTAGAGAAGGGAAAGATGTGTTGTCATTTAAGAGTTCAGAATTAACAGCTTTTGTACACATTTTGTACTTTCTGGCAGTAAAGCAGGATATAAATGCAAGGCTTATTTCAGCAAAAAAGTTTAGTTAGGAAACAACTAAACATCACTCACCATCTTCCATGACTTCAATCATTCCCTGGTATTCAGTCTGAGTGGGATCTACACTCCTGAGAGGGCGAGTTACTTTACCCGTGTAAACAGTCGGATCAGCTTCATCCGTGATGCCATTCACTATGAAATCAGTTAACACACATTGCAAACTTTCATAAGGAAATTTGTGTATAGAAGTCATAATTACTCTAACAGGTTGAATCCCACAGAAGCAGACAGATCAAGCAAATGGATCTACCCCCCGACCACATATTTCTAACATCCATTCAAATGTTGCTAAAAGTGTCCCATTTACTGTGAAGTAATAACATAATTCCTTCAACATGTTAAGAACTTGTGGTTAAAGTTTTGATAAATTAATTATTCACTCTGGAAACCCATGCATTCCAACTGATTCCCAATTGCAAAGCTACCTCAGATTCCCTGGAATGAAATGTCTTGCTAAATTATGGAGAGCTATCTGATCCTAGAATCTGTATACATTTATCCCAGAGTCACTCAAGTTAAAAGGAAATTAATGCCTACAAATGTGAAATTTCTCCCTATTAATAGAAAACAGACCTATGTGCTGTAAAGGAACTGGCTATCTGCCCACATAACATTTATATTTTGCCAGGCAACCACTGTGCTGGATGCAAAATTTGTACAGGATTCAAAGATTATCATTCCATGATAATTCCAGGGAAGGATTGTGAGGATCAGGCTGCTGCATATTGGATTTCACATATATAGAGCCTATACAAACATATCAAGCTTATAGGTTGCCTGAGGTAGGACATGCAAGCCTGATGAGCAGACATAGTTCTGCTGCCCTGCTACACATAGGTCCTACCAGCCAGAAGTCTACCTGACTAATACTACAGAATATTGCTCTAAACAATGTGAAAGTCCACTGACATGGTGAAGAGTCTATTCTCCAAAAACTATACTACAAGCTAAAGGTAACACTAATGTTTTTTTAAAAAAATCTCTTTTACAGAGTGACTATCACTTTATGCCTAGATAAACATATTTTTAGCTTTTTTGCACTCATTTAGATATCACCAAATATTGAGAATTTAAGAGTTAAGAAGAGTTCAAGTAAAACATATGTTTTGATGAAAGAGCTACTTGCAACCTGGGTCATATTTATTCCTTCTTTCTTAGGTCTATATATCAGCAATAAACAGTATGCTGGTCTATAGGTAACTAGGAACTTTCAAAAGATTGAGATCTCACAAAGCACAGGAGCTGAAAGCAGACCTTTTCCTACATTCCCTTTCTTTTGACCCATGAAAACCTAATGCTAGGAGTTGGGAAAATTATGTAGACAAAAAACAAATGTATGCAGGACTGGGTGAGGAGGCAAATCCAGGTGAAATTACTCCCTCCCTAATTTGCCCCATCATTGTCCTATCAAAGGAAGTAGAAGGGATGATTTTGTTCATCTACCCTTCCTCACTGCAGTCTATAACAATGCATGGCTTTTTTGTAAACATGGGTCCATGAAACATCAGTTTATGCATCAAAAGATGCTGTGGAAGGAGGGCAGACCATATCTACAAACACCTTCCACTCATATTTCATAGCATACAACTCATTTTTGCTTGTATTTTGTGTGTGTGTATATGGGTGTATGCTGGAAGTCATGGTTGACTTCTGGTGACCCCTAGTGGGGCTTAGACATTTCAGAGGGGTGGCTTACTATTGTCTGTCTCTAGGTCCCAGCCCTGATATTCCTTGGAGGTCTCCCTTCCAAGTACTTGCCAGGGTCAGCCCTGCTTAGCTTCCAAGATTAGGCTTGCCTGGGCTATCCAGGTAAGGGCCCAACTCATATTTTATCTCCAGCTTCGATACTGAAGTTGTCCCAACAGTAACCACGTTTTCCTTGTTTTGTACCTTGAATGTAATCTCACGGCACTCAATTCCAAAAAGGCACAAAAATAAGTAAATAGCCAGTATGAATAGCCAGTATGAATGCAGCCAGAAAGCTGTATATTCCATTAAACAGCTGCTTCAATTTAAGAGTGCTCAGACTGTCCAAGGACATTCTACTGAAGTTTGTCAGAGGCCTTATTCCTGAATAATGGGTAAAATTTCCGAACTGAATTGTTGCAATGTCTTGTAAAATCTATTCAGTGCACCTGTCAATATTTTAACAGAATCCTAAACTGAATCCTCTGACCATAAGATGCCATGATTTAGTGATATAACAGGTGTGAAGTCAGATATTGCTGACCCATTAACATGCCTGGTATTTGAGGTATTAGGTTGTGTCAGCGATAACCAAAACTGCTGCTGTCTTCACAACAGAACTTCCAAGTCTAGCACCATCATACACAATAACATCAGATTGGAGAATTCTGTCAGGATAACAGGAACAGTGGGGGAGGAGTCTTACAGTTGTTTGTTGATGCCTGGGGTCCCTTTAAAATTTAAATGGCCTTCATTTTCTAGGGAAGATCTAGCCTCCAAGTCAGGGGGCCAGGTTTACCCCTACAGAAGAGTGGCCCTTTAAAATTTAAAGGGACTTAGGCCCTAATGCAGGGGCCTTTCCTTTCTCTCATGCCCCCTTTCAATTCTGTATGGGGTTGGGGAAAATGCATGATAGTTTTTTTATTAAGCAATGAGTATTAGTTTGATATTTCTGGAATGAATGTCAAGAACAACAATACTTCAGATATTTAATGAGAGAGAAGCATGCCCTTCAACATGGAATTAAAATAAGTGCACACTTGTAGATTCTAAACAGTGATTTAAAAAGTTGCCTCATTGAGTTATACCACCACCTGTGACCTCAGTAGGTGGCCCTAGGCAAGTCAGAATTGCCCAGCCTCCCAACAGCCTATTCCACAGGTTTGTAAGCCGCCTTGAGCCCACTTGCGGGGAGAGTGGGGTATAAATATAAATAAATAAATAAAAAGAAAGTTTAACCTTACCTGTATGTGTCTTGTTCACTTTCTCTGCACTGACTTTGTTTCCTTTGCCTTTTGATAAACTGTATTCAACCATATCTCCAAGTTCCAGGCTATCGATATCACCACAGAATTCACTGCACAGATAACAAAAATCTTCATGAATGTGACAAAGAATGATTCCCTTCAGCAACAAAGAGAAACCATTAAGACATTTACATAGAAGAATAATCTTGACAATCCCTTTGCAAGGCTTCACATTAGAACAGAGTGCAGAAGCCCACTGTAAGCAACCAACTTTATTTCATGATTTATTAAACCAGTTTAATTATCATATGAAGCAGCCCCACATTCACAGTGCCCTACAAATGCATTTTCTGCAAGAAGTCTTTTCCTATGTTAGATGTTTGAAGAATAGCTAGAAGTGCCATATTTAATTCACCAATTCAATTCACCAGAGGTCCTCATCCAGAAGATGCATTATGTATTTGTCACTATTAAGGTGTACACTGGAGCAATACTGTTGCATACAACATTGCTATTCCAACCACAAAGTGTTTTTACTTGAGTATCTTTGTCTCGGAGACCCTGTCAGCTTGTCATGTTGCGAATGTACCCAATGGTGACTTCCACTATTAACATTAGAAGTCTACACAATATCATTGTACCTAATTCTGAACTGGGTCATTGAATGTGGATAAAAAAGTCTACACAACTGACCACGGACAGAGGGGATTTCTTTCTACCTACTGGAGGAAAACCCCAGCTTTATAGAAAGAAATCTGATATATTAAAAAACTAGGGTTAAACCCCCCCGAAATAATAGAAGCAGCAGCTGTAGCTTTAGGAGATAAATGCCCATTGAGATCTTGCAGGTCTTCATTCGAGATTCAGTATTCTAGACCACAATACTGCCAAGGTTTACAGGCCTAGGTTTCTGTCAGTCAGAATGGGGGATGGGTGGGACGATGACTGAAAAAGGGAATTAGGTGAAAAGGGCTATGAAGGGGCTATAGCAGAAAAGGGCTATGAAGGGGAAAGACAACTGAAGTCTGAGTGGGTAGGTAAAGGAAAGGTTGTTGGTGGATTAGGAGAGAGAGAGGGAAGCAGGGAAAGGAGAAACCTGTTGGACTGTTGATGGGAGGAAAAGAGAAAATAGCCTGGGAAGAAAAACAGATAGGGAAAACAAGATGTGCCCCACCAATTCTTTGTGGGTCCCCTGACAGTTCTTACTTATAATTCTAAATAAGTGTTTTATAAGAAAAAGCTCTGAAGTTCTCTCTTGTTAAGGCTTTGTGGCAGCCTTATATCACCGAAGTCATATCAGACCTAGATTTATTCTACCTTCTACCCAACCCAATCAATCTGTCCCACAGCAGAAAGTGCAAGAAGCATTGCATGCAGATATAGACGCCGGGACACTAACCCAACACTAATATTAGAAACGGGACCCCTCTAAAATGTACACAGAGAAAAATCATTAGATTAGAACCAAGCAAGAGCTTTTCTTGCATCAGGCTGTGATGATGGGCAACTGGAGGATATCCCACTCCCACAAATACCATGGGAACTCAATGAGGATTCTATAACAGAGAGAAATAAGCTAACAAGGATAGGAAGGCTCTTCTCTTCTCAGGATACTACCCAATCCATCCTGCGGAATTTTGCATCTTCCCAGATACTCCACACAACTTGGGGGGGGGGGGGATGCCATACAGTTTTGAGTCCACACTTTAACCAGAGTACTGAGGCTCTATATGATGACTGCTTCTCATCACATGTGGAACAGCTCACCCACTTCTATCTTCTTCCATTGTAAAGAAAGATCTTCAAAACACTGGGATTCCAGTAACCAGCAATATTAAGTATGTAGAGGCTGTTTCAACTGACCTCTTTATTGCTGGTGCAATGTACAGAGCAGCTATTAAATGCAGTCACTTGCCTGTAATGGAAGAAGATCTCCTTATCGTGATTGGCTGTTTCAATAAATCCAAAGTTATCCTTTAGAGTTGCCACATATCCCAAAAGCCTTTTTGAACTGTAGTTCCTACCAAGCATTCTGACAGAGGTGGCTGTCTGTAACCCAGTTCTCTTCACTTCACAGACAGTAAACTCAACCTGCATGGAAGAATATGTTACAGAGACTGAACCAGGGAACCTTTTAGCAGGGTTAGAGATTACATGCAGCTTTGGAAATAGTTTAACTATATTCTTTACTCACTTAAGTTACCAGAACTTTTGGCAATACTAAACCTCTTCTGAATGCCCCATCTTATTTGTCATCCTACTCCCAATGTCTCCAAACCTTCTTATACCATTAATAAGTTCTACCTATCCATTATGTTGAAACACTTAAAAGGCAATAAGGTAAAGCCAAAGTAAATAGTCATTAATTTAGTAAAGATCTCATTTTTCTACTAAGCAGTCCAATGCTTACTATGAGTGCACTTCTAAAATAAGCTACAATATGCCAGATACTATGAACAGTTATATTGCCTTATCTCCTATCTGTGGAGAAGTAGATCCTTCCACATCCTTGGCCTGATAGGGAATGGTCAACTTCACACCACAGTCATCATAAGCGATTATTCCCTCTTCAGCTTCCTAAAAGAAACACAAGAAGTGACATTAATCAACATCCAACTGATCTTGGCTTGGTGGATAATACAACTATGGCACAGTAGTTGGAGCTGCAAATATGGTTTATTCATTAGCAAGAAAATCAATCTAGCTTTGTCAGTTTCTGGATTCCAGTTGTTTACATACCACGTATCATATACTGTAAGAGCCCCTGCAACAGCTGTACAATCACTATTGGTGCTTTAAACCAACATATTGTACTTTTTCAGCTTTTGATAATACAGGAAGTGTAAGGATGAATCAGCTCCTCATAACTCATGACCCATTTCTCAGTATAATTACCTAACACCCTAGAAATAGTGACACTACTAGCATTGCAACTTCTCATTAATGCTAATTAAAAGAAGATTCCAAGCGAGCAGTTTTCTGCTATATGCATTTCCTTATTTCTAGCGTCTAACAGAAGCATCTTTTTTAAAAAACACTGAAATGAAGTGTTCATTTCCCCATTAATTTTTTATAGAGAAACGTGCCCTACAAGTGTTCAGTTTTATTAGCCAGAAGTCTACAATGTAGTAAACAGACAACCCAAACCCTGTAACCCAACCATGAAAAATCCAAGGGTAGGAGACTCTTGACCAGTCTTCATTTGGTGCTTTGGGGCAACTTCTAAACAAGGGTTCCCCAGTGAGGACTTTGATGGCTCATTTAATGTAAAACTGTACAGATTAAGCACCAATACTTGACACATCGCATAAGACATCTACTTTTATGAATTCAGGTGCTCCTGTCTGAAGGGAATGTTAACTAAGGATGCTTCTAGGCCAACCCCAGGAAATATAATGAGCATTCATAAGCAGACTCCTTTCAGTCTGATGCATGCATGTTGTCCGGCACTATTTGTACCTCACCTTTCTACCAAAGTATTTCCAAGGAGCATGGCCTTGTCGTCTGCAGTAATAGAGGAACAGTACAAAGGGATCCCTTACGCGCTCAGGCTCTGCACTTGTTCCCAGACTAAAATAGACACTCTGGAGCATATCTTTTTAAATTGCTCTTTCCATACGGCGAGCCGAAAGGAAATCATTGGCCCGCTGCTGGAAAGGTTCCCAGGTAGATCAAACAAAATTAAAGTAGAATACCTGTTGTCGGATAGGAATCATCATACATCAAGACAGGTGACTAGGTTCTGCGCCCAGGTATATAACGAACGCAAAAAGCGAGGCAAATAGACCATATCTCTACTTTTATCAAAAATTGTTTTAAACTGACTTTTTAAATGGCTTAAAAGGTTTGAACAGTAGTTTTCCTTTTTCCTTTATATTTTATATAATTTATAAGCTTTTATGTTACTAAGGTTTTTACTGGCTCATAACCAGCTAGGATAGTATCAGGAATTTTTCTATTTGTCTTTTAAATTGTTATGTACTGGTCAAAGACTGTAATAATAAACTGACGGACTTCTGAAGGTTCAACCAGAGTGAACATTCTTTAAAAGCCACTATGGACAACGTCACCTAAGCCTCATTTACTGCTGATGGTTCCAATCATGTTGATATGAGGGACATCTGTACATTTTAGGGCTCTAAATTTAAATCAGTGCATGATCAGGCACCCAGTTGCCAAAGTATCGAAGAGAGACACCATGGTACAGTGGTTAAGAGCAGTGGACTCTAATCTGGAGAACTGGGTTTGATTCCTCCACTTCTCCACATAAAGACAGCTGGGTAACCTTGGGTCAGTCCCAGTTCTCTCAGAACTCTCTCAGCCCCACCTACGTCACAAGGTGCCTGTTATATGAATTAGCTATCAAGCGCCCCAATTTTTTCTTGCTCAATGCTATTGTCAATATTTTCATGCTTAAGATGCAACAGACTACCTAGGAAATGCCCCTTTGGGAAATCTAACTGTTCCAACTCAGCATTCTGTGCCTACAAGATTCAAATCAAAATGTATCATATGTTGAACCTCTTCCTCAGATAAGCAACAGATTTATTTAAACACTGATCTGCTGCCTTCCCACCCCAAGAGTCCCCCAAGGCAGCAAATAAGGTATTAAAACATCAACGGTATTTAAAGTATTTAGCAATAAAATCATCCAGACAAAACCAGATAGGGTTGGTTGCCTGATGCTTCAAGAAAATTACTATTTACCCTGAGGAGAGAAAAAGCTCCAATCCAATTATTACCTTCTCTTTGCCTTTGTTTGGACTAGTGGATTTGGCAGAAGTGGCTTCCTTCTCTATAGTGCCCACAAAACAATGATCTGACTGGGTATGAAATGAAACAGTACCCTTTGGAAGTTTTTTAATTCTGATAGCATGATTTCTTTGAGCAGACAACATGTCCTGGAAAAGAAAGGCCAAGAAAATGTTAAGTAATGTAACATAAAAATGGTGCCCAAACAGGAAAAAAAAATCAAGGTTTTTGCTTACAGGAACCACTGTGAACTCTACTTCATCTGAAATGTGGAGCTGATTGCCATCTAGAATTTCACTGAAGTGAAAGAACATGCGGGCATCTCTGTCAACACATTTGATGAAACCAAAGCCATCTCTCATTGCTGCAATCACACCCTGTAGACATAAAACATGGGTTATTGCAGCTAGTGAAAAATTCTTAGAAAACCTTTGCATATACACAGAGTAATTACTGCTGGCTGCCAAGAAAGTCTTTCCATTCAGAAGTCAATTGTGTAGATTCTCAGAACTTATTCCTAAAAAATCCAAGGAACTAAGAGGTGTAAGCCAGAGTTGTTCCACCGGGTCTTTGGGTGAGGTGGCGGATGTTAAACCATCTCAACCTCCCCTGCCTTTGGTACCTGTTCAAGTGCCTCCTAGACACTATTTATGGGGCACTATATCTTAGGTACCTCCCACCATCTGATCAAAAACTGTTATAAATCAGGCTATTTACCATTGTTTGTTAAAATGTCACAGGAGACATTGGATTACATATGTTTAATGTCATCTTGTTTTAATCACTTAATTGTTTAACTGTTTTTATTATGTTGTGAGCTGCCCTGAGCCCATTCGTGGGGTAGGGCGGGATACAAGTGAAATAAATAAATAATGCAGTCATCTCCCTATACAGTGAATCAATGCATCAACAGAACAACAATATTCAGATTAGGTCAGGATTGCTACCCCCTTCTCCAACTGCAGGAAAAAGCAACTGGCTTTTCTAATCTTGAAGGGTCAGAATCCTTAATAATGACAGGGAAACCAAGCTCCTTGAAAAAGTAGCAGCGAGGAGAACTAGCACAACCAGAACCAGACCAGGGCATAGCAAACTCCTCTGAATAAATTACAGGGTTAGATTAGCTCATGCAAATAAGCCTACAAAAAAATCACAGACCCATATTCTTTTGAACAAGTCCAATGGACTATAAACGACAGTGGTAGCCATTGTTACCACAAAGTAAAAAAAAAAACCCTACCATAAGCCTGGACCCAATATGCTCAATGAAAATGCTTGGGCTTCATTGAGGAATAGGGTTGCCAGGTTGACTTACCTGGCCAGCGGGGGTCTCCTGACAACCTTCTGGGAGACCAGAAATGATGTTGGGCATTTTGGGCCTACTTCCTGTTGGGGACGACACTCTGATTTTTGGGCAAAACTCCACAGTAAATCCAGCTTCAAACCACAGAGTCTTGCCCAAAAACTGGAGCATTGCCCGAACCGGAAGAAGGCCCGAAACTGGAAGTTGGTCCGAAACCAGAAGAAGGCCCAAAAAGGTCAGTTGGGTGCAGGATTTCTTTGCGCCAGCCAGTGGCGGGCAAGAACCTGGGAAAGTGTGGCTTCCCCTGCTCCCACTGGGGGGCTGGCAACCCTATTCAGGCATCACAACAAGCAGTAATTAAACTCTGACTGGATACATATATTTCACACTGCTGTACTGGTGCAGATTCCTCACTCCCAAGCATGGAGATTAATTGAACACTTCCTAGCTTGATCAAGGCCCAGTTCATAATGAATCAAATGCCTTAATGAACTGGAGTTTGCTTATACAACAGATGCTAGGATTCTAAACTGGAAATACGTGGAGGTTTAGAATCCTGGTCTATGGAGAGTAAACAAACTCCAGTTCACCAATATAATAGCATTTTTGGCATGGCAGTGAACTGGAACTTAATCAGACTGAAGTGTTCTATCCAAGGCTATGCAAAAAGTGAAGAGTGCACATTACAGAAGGAATAAACTGTGCTTATGCCCAGTCAGAGTTTAATTGTGGCTTGCTGCAATGTTGACTGCAACCCTAGTCAGACTTAAGAAGGTACCTTCTTGCTATAAACTACTACTCTCAAAAGTTTTCTTTATGTACCAGCATATACCATCTTAACCCAAATCTTCAGAGAATAGACCAGTATAATAACTACATAATACAAGGACTTGTGTTTTTCAAACAACTGCTTATGTCTAATGTGGCTTTGAACTTGTTCTCAGATACCCTTCCCCCTCTACTTGAACTGTTTTTGAAATACAGGAAAGGTTCAAACAGTTTGATGTTTATTTAGTTTAGATAAAACATTAGCCCACTCTATGCTGTAGGCTTAAGGCAACTTACAAAATAAATAAAATATATTAAATCATTTGTGGTAAATTTCTGAGAATTTCTCACCAGAAGAGATATTGCCCATGTAGGGCCAGGGTTCCTGAATTTTTACTACATATCTTGTTATATTGCAGCTTTTACACTGATTAGAAGAGTTCCAGAATTAGCTCCCTCTTACACAAATTTCAGGGTTACCCAGATGAGTGGTTGTTAGGGGTACGCACACAAAAAGATCAGTATTTTTCAGGTTCGGGTATATTAAACCCAAAAAATGTTGGTCATATCAGTAGCCAATGTAATTGCTGTAATAGTAAAGGTAAAGGTTCCCTTGCTCGAAAGCCAGTCGAGTCCGACTCTAGGGTTGCGGTGCTCATCTCCGTTTCAAAGCAGAAGAGCCAGCGCTGTCCAAAGACATTTCCGTGGTCATGTGGCTGGCATGACTAAACACCAAGGCACATGGAACGCTGTTACCTTCCCACCAAAGTGGTACCTATTTATCTACTTGCAATTTCTTGCTTTCGAACTGCTAGGTTGGCAGGAGCTGGAACTAGAGACAGGAGCTCACTCCGTCATGCGGCACTCGGGTCTCGAACTGCTGAACTACCGACCTTCCACAGCTATAATACAGCTGTTCAAAAGGATGCCCCCAGTGAGAATCCAAGAGCTTCTTGTGCTCAGTCAACATACTTCCTTATGTCCTGACTTCAGTTTTAAAGATACAAGGATACTATTTGGATTTTGGGGAGATGTAAAGTATGTACCAGAATGGATATCCACAGATCTTTACAAATCAGATGCGTCATGCGTTCCTCCTCTGCCACAAGATCAGCACTAGAATTCTTCACAGTGATGAAATCTCCATATATGGAGAAAGGACATGAGAACCATATTTCCTCTGTTACTTTAAGAATGCTACAAATTCCCAGAATGCTCCTACTAGAAATCATCAGATCAGAAGCTGCCTTTAAGACACACAGTAATATGGTACTTGAGATGTTCATCATGTAGTTGCATTATACAAACACTACAGCTAATTCCTTCAAGAATTAACTCACTACATCTTCTGCTGAAGATGCATCATTCCTTCATGGGAGTATGATTCTTCTCAAAGCCAAGGCAACTGCAGTGTGCTGAACATCCAAAATAATTCCCACTGCCTCATCATTACAGGAATCTGACACCCTAGGCTTAGCTGCAATCCAAGCAATGCAAAAACCATGTGACTATTTAATACCACACATAGAAGTCATATTCCACTCCCATCTCTCTCCAGAGAACACTTAATGCTTACCATTTCTCTAGCCTCATTAGTAAGCTGGAAAGTATTGGGAAGAACTTCAATATTAGTGGCTCGTTCCAACTTGTCACGACGATCAGTTGAAATGTTGAATCTAACATGGTCACCTTCTAACAGTGTCACCTTTGATTTTGTATCTTTATCTCCAAAGGGAAGTTCTTTAGGAATCACAAAGTCAACTTTTATACGCCCAGGCAGTGGGTCATTCTGATCGCAGGATTAAAAAAAAAAAAGAGTTGAAATTAAGAGTAGGAAGAGCACCAAAGAAATGCACTGCTGCAGCGGACTATCCCCACAATGGAAAAGGGTGCAGAGCAAATGGCAGCAGAGCTTAGGATTCAAGCCATTATTCTTTACCATATGAATTGTTTCTCCAAACTCTTCCCTTTACCCAGTACTATTTTTCACAATGCTTACAATCAAGCCATGCTAGGTGTAGCTGCACAATGAGCTGCACAATTACCTGATTTTTGTTGGGTACTTTTGGAATTACTTTGGTTACTGTGCCCTCAAAGTGTTCAATGCTGATATCTTCAAAAATAACAGTTCCTTGAGGCAAAAGTCTTACTTCAGTTGCAACTTCTTTACCCTATATAAAAAAGGTCAAACAGTCAGCTATATGGAAGCAGGGTGTCATGGACAAAAAAACTAGTAAACCATTTAAGGCTTCTTCCAAAAGCCACTAACTTTGAATTTAGAATTTTTAGGAATTTATATTTTAAGGAATTTGGCCTTACATTTCTGTCTCTGATTGTGAACTCCACATCATCACCAGGCTGTAAGGCTTCTAGGTCACCTTTAAATTCACTATAGTGAAAGAAAATCTCCTTTACAACATCACCCCTTTCAATGAATCCAAAGGCTTCCTAAGAGGAGGACACAAATATTTAGCAAGACAATATCTTGACACAGCCCACTTAACATATCCTAGCTAGAACAAATAGTTTTAGGAGGCTAGCATTCAAAGAGGAAAAAACCTCAATATTTAAAGTTCAACATTTTAAATCATTCTTAATATTTCAGGACTAGTAGGCAGAACATTGACATCCATAACACGTGTACACATACTCGTCAGTAGATTTTGTGCTCCTTTCCTTCTAAACCAATAAAAGGGTAATCACTAGGGGACCCTGTTACTACAGACTTGAGTGAAAGTTGCGAAGTGTTAGTTACCTTCATGGCACAAACTACTCCTTGACAGCGAGCTTGTTTCTTTTTCAAAAGCATAATGTTACGAGCACTTACAGCACCAGTACTAAAAGGAAAAAAAGACAAACTGACTTTACAAGAAAAATTTCTCTCAATACGTTTGCTACAGACAACATTTCTTGAAGGGTACATGTTTAATATATACAAATTTCCTACTGTTAAGTGGTATGTTATTTCATAACAGAAATGTCAGCTTATATACTTGAAAAGACACCATGACAGTGTTAAATGATTAAAAAAACCCTCCCAAATAAAGAGCTAAACTGAGATCACAATAATCAGTTTTGAAGACGCATAGAAATGAGCGATGAACTTTAACAGCAGTTCCAAACCACAGCACCTTTAGCAAGAGTACTATGATTGCGGACAGTGAATGCTGAATAGCAAGTTCCACCTTAAAGTAGCAACACTGGTTTCTGGAAAAGTTTTAGTACTTAAGACAACATGAAATCACTACATAAAAAAGAATCAACTTACTGTTTATTTGTATCAATAATAAAGTTTATTTTATCTCCAGTTTCCAGCTGAACATTTCCTTCAACATCTTCTGGGGTATAAGTTAAGTAGAACACTTCCTGTGAAATGAAATTTGATTTAGGGTTAATATTTTGACAGATCAAGGAAAATTATAGATTATTTTAACTTCTGGGGTTTAGAACTCGGGAAAGCGCTGGGTATTTGCAGTATTGTGTACAAGTTTAAGTAGCTAAAAAAAATCAGTGATCACATTAGTGAACGTTAACTTTTCTACTTCAATATTTTAATTAATTTAGCTCTAGTCTGAAGTTCTGAAAATATTTCAGAATTACATACTCAAGACATATCAGACTTCTAATGAGCTTTTGTTTAATGAATACAAGATTAACAAATTACATTTAAACTTTTCAAAAATCAGGTACAGTTTTAGCTACCTACTCTAACAAGTATTTTAGCGTAAGTTACATTGGAGGATCAATCAAAAAGTTTTAAGTAAATACATAAGTTTTACCCCATTACGTTCGTAGCATACACTCCCTGTTGGACTCTGACCCGGGGCAGCTGGAGACTTACTCTCTAAGTTGTGAGGAACAGCACACACAACCTACCAGTCAAAAAAAAATCCATTGCTAATTATTTCCAGAGGCAGCATCACAGACTGTTAGTTATCTTCTATTAGACACTCAGGGATGCATTTTACAGGTAACCCACAATAGTACGCCATGCTGCAAAGGTTAAATCTTACAGAACTTATGTGAACTGTAAGAGTTATTCTTGGTTAAAACCCCAATTTTATGTACTGCCAAAACAAGAAAAAAATTAAATTTGAGAAAAATGTGTATGTAACTAAGGAGAGGCATGCTACACTCAACTCTGCCCTTGTCTGTTTGACCACAGCAGATGCAAAGGTCATGCATGAAAGAAAAAAAATAAAACACATCCACTAACTTGTCCATTTATTCGCTCTTCAGGTAATGTTTCTGTTTTTATCTTCACCAGTTTAATAGCAATGGGTTTTCCAGTTCGCCGATCAGAAGAGACTTCAAATTCAACATCATCTGGAAAACAATTGAAGTAACAACCATGATTTTTAAAGTTTTCCGTTATGTATAAATAGAATGGACACTGACACACACACAGAGCTCTTTTCCTTTCCTTAAGCAGCACCCCTGATGACCAAAACAAGCAGTCAAGTTTCAGAAGTGCTTATAAGGTGCCATGACAACATGCCTATAAACAAACAACCATTGTAGTTTGTTTATAGTTGTTCCGCCAAGAGTTGTTTAGAGTTGTTCCGCCAAGCATTTAATAGCCCAGTCCAATCATGATAGCACTTTATGGTTCGCTGCCATGCGTATGTTGTACTGTGTGTAAATTGTTTTTGCTATAGACTGATTTTATTGTTATTGCTATAGACTGTTTTAGATGTATTGTTTTACTGGTTTTAATGTTGTAAGCCGCCCTGAGCCGCTCCGGCGGGAGGGCGGGATAAAAATCGAATAAATAACAGAGTATAATAATTGTAAAGGGGTTCTTTGGACCTTGACCGGGAACAGACTTCGATCACACATAAAAATGAATAACTCGTTGAAACAAGCCCCCCTCCATGAACAGTCTGTAAATTCAGGAGATTTCATACCCACCTTGGTTTCTTCTGTACAGCATTTCTATCCCACCCTTTCTACCAATAAGAGACTTTTTAAAATACATTGACCTAACTGGTAAGGAGCACCTGCATGTTGTAGGAATTAGAACACACCTGTAGGCTCCTGCAGCTGCACACTGTCTACCATTACTGCTCTTCTGTTGGAAACTTGTCCACTGTTAATGAACTTTCAAGGAAGCTTGTCTGCTATCATCTCATAACAAAGAGGAACCCCAGCAAACACTGAAGGAGCATAGCTTGAAACTCATTTTCTAAGACTCCGACCAGTAGGGCAGCACCTCAGTAGCAGCATGATAGCAGAACAACAGTTTATTGACTAAATGTGTCTTTATAGCAGGAAGAGGTGTTAAGCTTTGTAATACTAGTTATGATAGTTCAGAGTTATGAACTCTGAGAATTCTACCAGTCACTTAATTACCTCCTACTTTAAGCTCCTGTAGGTTGCCATTATACTGTGAACAGTGGAAGAACAGTCTTGCTTGCCGTTCTGAACACTGAATGAATCCATAGGAGGTCAGCAGTTTTTCAATAACCCCAGTTTCACGCAATCCTGCAGAAGTACCATTGGGGTACCCGTTGTGTCCATTGTTATGGAGAAGGTTTGGATCAAAGCTCATCTGAAATCAAAAAGAAACTTGTTATCTTTTCCAAAAGCAATCCCCATTCCTTTGCTAGTCTTACTTAATATAGGACAAGTACTGACTAAATGCCAATGTTTAAAGACTGACAAGAAAGATGAGACACCTGCTAATAGCTGCAGAACGCAGCTTTAACAAACTACACACAGGTAACTCAACTTACTGTATACATGCTATGAAATCAATACTGCACTCAAAATCAGCCTTTATATAGCCTGCCTTTGCCAACAGAAGTTATCAAAAAAGCAAAGCCAAACATTATGAACTAACTTAATCTCAAAATGATTTCCATAATTGGTTTAGTCCCTACATTACCCTTAAAAATTGCAAAACATTGGGGCCACCAGGTACCATCACTTGCCATACTCATTCAACTTAAATGTTCCTTCAGCTTCTGCAAATAGATCTGTTAAACTCCATAAAATGGAGGGAAATATTGGAGATTAATGACTATAATGCTTACCAATATTCCATAGCTTCTCTACACATAGATAAAAGAAAGCAGTCTTCAAGCATTTAATCATATGGGACTTCTACAACAATTTGGCTAAGAAATCAAATCCATCACAGTTATTGTTAAGGCACCCCTCCTAATGTGTTATTAAAACACCATGCAGAGTTCAAAACAAGGCAATGCCAAAATCATGCATTCTGAGACTATATTACACACATGCTGCGATTTCCTGTATATCTGTTTAAGAAAAACAATTTTCAGCAACTGTGAACAACCACAGGGATACAAAAATCCCAAATATAGGATACTTTGAAGTTTTATGACTGAACAGATCACTTACTCAACTGCACTGAAATCTAATAATAAAAGCAGTCTATATAAAAAAATCTGATAATAAAAGCAGCCACAATTATGTTTTTGACCTGCCTGCCCTTCAAGAACAATGTTGAATATGAAGTTCATGCAGATTTTGAAGACAAAAACTGCAATATTAAATACACTACCTTTAGAGTAACTCCAGATTACCTTAACAGGATAAGCAAGTAAGCATGTATAAACATGGACTAGGAAAGTCATTAGAGGCTTTTTATCAACTGGGACTCATGACATTTAGAAAAGTGGAAACTTATCTCCAAAGAAAATCACTCCCTCCTGCCATAAACCCCCCTAAATCACCCAAAATAAACATATTACAAAAGTGGCAACATTAGAGATGCAACAATCCCTCTAGAGAGGATGCCTACAAGTTTTAAACTGGCTCGTCACAAATCATGTCATACTGTAAGCGCCACAAACTGCTCTTAGATCAGCAATCTTTTTTCCAAATTAATTTAGTTTTGCTTTTTTACACCTATAAGCAGTCAAAATAAATTCAACCAACATTTTATAAGGCATAAAATGAAGTTACAATCCCCACCCAGAAGACCCCATACACAAACATCGTGAGACATTAAGTTTCTGAAACAGATACAGGAATGCAGTTTGAGAATCCAGCAAAATTTCTAGCTGGTTCAGGTGGCATTTTATGAGTTAACCTGTTGAGATTTAATACCAGTGACATTAGAAGTCAGAACAAAAGCACAGAAGAGTTAACAGCTAAGATCACCATGCTGTGATGTCATGTCTGTTAACTGTCACCCTGACTTACAGATCTTTGATAAAGGGGGGTCCTCTTCTGTTTTTTAGACCCAGATGAAGTAGAAGATGAAGAGAAAGGTAAAGGATGAGAAGGAAGGGGAGCTGCAGGAGGGGGGAGAGGATCTGATGACACAGTATAATGGTTCTCCATCTCATACAGCTGTGATAACATAGTACATAGTATAACTAGTCAATAGTTAGCACATCTTTAAAATACATCCAAGTAACTATCAAATTCCATGTCTCAAGAGACTTAGCTGGAAGTCAAAAGTAGTCAATCCAAATCTCACATTTCATACGATTACAGCATCAAATATATGAGAAAGCTCTTATTTCTAGGTCAGTGATTCCTCTCCAACAATGTTTTAGGCAGCTCACACTGCCAGGACCCTGAACAGCTCCTACACAAGACTAATCATAAAGGAGAGGTGTCACTGGACAAAAATACACACAGTAGACAAAGCCAGTGGTTGTCATGTTACTCACATTCTTGTACTACAACAAGAACATGCCCAAATAAAGTATTATATTTCTCTCCTTTCCCACTTTAAAGGGCGAACAGAATCCTTAAGTCTGAAAAGAGTAATAAGAGGTACTTAATAAGAGCCAGAAAAACTGCTTCTTGTTACACAGGTTGTTTTTTGTAGCTGAGGCTTTGAGTAAGAGGCTCAAGGACTTATGCCCATAGCATATTCAACAAACCCTCTAGAAAGCACATTCATATACTGAGGTTTCATGAGCTGGATTTTAAGATAACTAACCTATCTTTCGCAACTCTTCAAGGCTTTGAAAGATTGCCAATCCTACCTTCTCCTTCCCATTACTTGGAGGAAACAGCATACCACCTGAATTTAATGCATGATGAGTTCAAAATTTGGTCCTTAATTCAATTTAGTATCACTTCAGCAATAGTGGCAGCAAGTTTAGAGAAGGCACCAGCTCTACCACAGCTTTATTAACTACATTATGCAAACACTATTGCACAGAGTAGAACTCAAGAGAAAAATGCTGCAGACTGACTATTTAAAGTGTTAAATCCTGTTGAATGTATAATGTCACTGTTATATTCACAGATAGTTGCTAGTTCACTGTTGTCCCATGCCAAATCCATAACGCGGGGGGGGGGGGAGGAATCCTATTAATGGGTAATTTCCAGTTCTTTTAAGGCAATGAGAATATTTTAAAGTCTTATACTCTGGAATGTTTCTTATTCTAAACTTCACATTCTATTCTATTCTATTCACATTTACCAAGTGTTTATTTGGATTGGCAGTGGCTTTCCATGGTTGGGAGACAAAAGTCTTGCTGCTTTAATTGGATATGCTGGGAATTAAACCTGGGAATCTATACATGTGGAATATATGCTCAACAGGAAAGGATGATTCCATCCCATACTACAATGAAAGCCCTCAACTATTTTCAAACATGATTTTGGGAAACCTCAATTGTTTTTCAGATGGTCATGACTACAGTACCAATTTGTTATTTATTTAGACAGGGCTTCAGAAAACTTTTAAGTCATTCCCTACTCAAATATGCCAGACATGAAAACAGACACACTATTAAAAGTGACAGAAGACCACATCATTTTAGCCTATTAAAAATTGCTAATCAAATAGTTATTTCCTAAACTTACTATACCATTTCTCTGCTAATTTAGCACAATGGTAGTAAAGTCTCAACTAACCATTTCCCAGCTATTTTCCAGCTAAAGGTGGAAGTTCCACACACACAAAAATACTGGCAGAGATGTGCTCTGCCTCTTTTAAAACAGGAGATTCTCTTAAACACTCTCAAAGGCAGACTACTCAGATTTTGAGAGTATGGACCCCTAATGTATCCCAAAGTGACAGCAGAATTTCAAAATTCTGTGTTTATTGGGTTTTATTTTTAAAAACAGCTGGAGAGGTAACCAATTGCCCTGGTATAGGAACTGGGCCTGGTACAATGACCAATGAAGAGAATGATTGGGAATGAGGGGGAAGAGTGTGAAATGACTTTCAAACTGAAACTATCAAAATTAGAGAGTTTTAGTCTGCTCACCGTACTCTGGTAAGGTTACAAGATGCCTCATTTTGACAGGAGGCCCCGAAATGAGCAGGTATTTCTACTAGTAATTGGCAAACTGGCCACAAACTTCTTGCTCAAAGGAGGTTGTTGCATCATACCATCTGAGCTAGCTTGGCTTTACCCTTAAGAATATTGCTAGTATGGCAAAAGAACTTACTGATTGGCCATAAGGTGATAAATTCAGTCCGACTGGAGATGCATTGCCCAGGTTGGCACTAACGTATGCAGTAGGGGGAGAAGACGGCATGGAAAATTCAACAAATTCTTTCCAGGTGCTTGCCATATTTTTACGCCTGTTTCAACTTAATTTTATAATGCTGCATATAACAAAATCAAACAAGACAACCTTGTCAATGTAAATCTGCCACTTATCCAGCGTCATTAAAAAAAAGCTGCCATTCTGGCAGCCACCTAACATTTTAGACAAGAAGGGATTGATGTGCTAGTTAAGGAAGCATGTATTAGCTTTATTTACTTCAGAGGGGTTCTGAAATGGAGAAAGAAGCTGGCTGCTAACTGAACTCATGGTTACTATCAATTTTGCTATCCTTATGACAGCAGATAATTCATATTTAACCTACCAGCTTATGAAATGGAGACTCACTGACGGATACCAGTAATTGGGAAAAGGATATGAAGAAAGTTTGAGACCAGATTTACAGCATCAGAGTACACTGATTTTGAAAGTGAGAAACTGGAAAATAGTAGCAGAAAGCTTTGAAGAATAGCAACAAGACTGCATTCTGTTAGCTCAACAAATATAACCAACAGTAAAGCTGAAATACTGGAATAGTTTAAGAGGAGTGCCATAGTAATATGTAAGATGTACTTTGACATTCTGACCAACAGTAGTAGTACAGATTTAAACAAAATAATTTACTGCTGTATCAAACAGTACCAAAGAATATTTGTTGCTATTAAACATAGTACATGCACCAACCTCGCAGTGATATTCTAATATTGCACTTTCAGTAGTATTCGCCGATTCTTCGTTTCAGCACACGTTTCAAAGTTTGAAGATTGCTATTGTTAAAAAAAGAGATAGCAAGAGAAAAGTGATCTATCAAGCTAATAAGGAATAACTGGTACTGGGCAGTTTCAGCACAGCACTGAAGAAAACAAAGACTACTAGCAGCGTTGGGACGTGCTCTTTTGAAGCTGTTGAGTAGGCACAAACTTCTTGTTTCAGATCAAGTGTTGTGTCTTCAGTGTAAAGTTTGCTCTTCTTTGGTCTTGTTTTGTTGTTACGATGTGGTATGTTCCTTTCCTGATCTGAACTTGAAGCAGCAGTTTCAGGTGGTAAATTCTGTTCTGTTACACTTCATACTGGAGAAAGAGACAAACAAGGTAAGTTTAATATGCCACAGGTTTAAAAATGTACTATGGATATTTGACAGAAAAGATCTTCAATTCTGGGCAGAAGGGTTAATCTCTCCCAGTAGGCTATAGAATGCTTATTAATGCTTCAAATAAGTGTTTATAGCTGTTCAATGACTATACACCAGTTAGAAGCAACATATTTCACAGCCAGTGTACAAACCTCAGTGGTTGATCTCAACTGCAGAAAACTTAGCTATTACACTAAGCATAAAATCTAGCTAATTTATCAAAACCACCTGCCCAATTTCAAACGGCTTACGAACATGTTCCAAGTACAATACTCAAAAGCATGATAGTTAAATAATGACCAGGGCACTGCCCAATTTCAAACGGCTTACAAACATGTTCCAAGTACAATACTCAAAAGCATATTAATTCTGTCTCAAAAGGGATTTCCCCTTAATGATGCTTTCCTGAAAAGCAGCTGACTTCAACACTTTGATACTGACAAGTCATAATTAAGCTTGTTTAAAATGCAGCAGCCAAGCTATCATCAGGGGCAGGATACAGAGACAGTGCCACCCCAGTACTGAAAGATCTGCACTGGTGGCCCATCTGTTTCCAGGAACAACTCAGAGTGCTTGTTCTTACTTTTAATGCTTTAAATGGCTTGTGGCCACAGTACTTGAAGGACTCCCTCCCTTCATTGTCCAGCACACCAGTTAACATCTGTCGCACAAGCCCTGTTATCTGTGCCTGCGTCTTCAGAGGTGAGGCAGGTGACAACAAGAGACAGGACTTTTTTTAGTAGTGGCACCTCACTTGTGGAATACCCCTTCCTTTGAGGTATGTCTGGTGTCTGCGTTGCTTTAAGCATGAGGCCAAAACATTTCTGTTCACCCAACTTTTAATTAAGGGGTTGATTTTTTAATACTATTTTAGTCTGGGAACTGTTCTTGGAGAGGCACGATAAAAATGTTCTGAAAAAATAAGTAACACTACATAATATTACTGATCAGCATAATTATGCAGGATAAACAAGGCAACAAATTGGACACATTTGGATTCTCCATACCAATCCCTACAATTTGCAGGCTAAAACCAAAGATCACCACTCAAAGGCTTAAGAGCGGAAACATATAAGCCATTTTGTTTACAACTATTCTCCAACCTAAAAGAGTAGGACATGGCACAAGTGAAATCCATACTTTACATGCAGTTTTTATATCTGATTCCCCCCTGACCCTATGGACTTCAAAATGCTGTATATTCTACAGTCCCAAGGGGGTGGGGGGTGTCCGATTAGGGTTTTCAATAGCATCAAATTTATCTCTTTACTTTTTGCTTTCTCATTAAGGATTGCATACACTTTTTTGATGCATGTAATTGGTTGGCATGTAATAAAGTACAGAGGATCCTGACTCCAAGAGGAGTTCTCTTAGCATCCAATCCTCAGTGGATGTAAAGTACAGAATGGACTGTGTTAAGCAACAGCCAAGTCATAGGGAAAGGACATATTAAGGCTGTGATGTAGAGGAAGGACTGATCAGGAGAGAGCTAGGGAAAAGGAATGAATGAGGGAGAATTATTTTAGTTTTAGGACCACTGTTATACTACTGTACTCTCCCTAAATTCCCATCTCTTCAGAGGTCCGTTTTTGGGATAAGATAATAGGACACAGTGGAAAGTGCTTCCTTATATTATTGGTGGCAAAAAATTGTATAATAAAGTTAAATGATTTAACACATAAACAATTGAGTTAAGAATAAAATGGAGACTACCCAACTTGTCTTCTAGCCAATAAAATCTAGAGAAAGACTATTCAAATATTTCTGTAAGAACACACTCCAGCAGCTTGATCAAAAGGTTCACATTGTAAATACGTTTATTCTGTGTTCATAAACACCTTTGCTTTTTGATAAATATACCTGAAACATGTCATTTTTCAACAGAAAGTTCCTGCTCCAGTGAATCCACAGGATCTAGCAGCCGTCTTATGCATGTTTACTTCTTTCATACCCCACCATTTTCCCAATGAGGACCCCAAGCAGCTTATATCATTCTCTTCTGTTTTATCCTCACAACAACCTTCTGAGGTAGGTTAGGCTGGGCATATGTGACTGGTCAAAGATCATCCATCAAACTTGCATGGCAGAGTAGGGGTTCAAAACTGGGCTTCCCAGATTTTAGCCCAACACTATAACCACTACACAGGCTGTGTAATATTCAATGTTCAAATATTCATAAGAAAACATGTACAGGATTACAGCCTAAATCAGCTGCAATCTAAATGTTTTATATATTTGGTTGTGGAAAATCATTTGTTTCACCAACAGAAGTCTTAGCCTGAACTTCAATAAAATCAGTGTGTCTGTCTGTGCTTTAAATTCCTTACTTTTCAGCTCAGTTGCTATAAATACTCCGCCCAATGGTAAACACCCAGTGCAGCTGCCAAACCTTCAATGCAGCAGTATCTGCTGTAACACATGAGTTCATAAAGGATTATCTCAAGTCAACGACAGTAAAGAGAAAGTTAACAGCTGTCTTTCTTATTTTTTCCTATTTTCTTCTCAGACACACAAGTAATTTTGTTTTCTATATGCCTGTAAAACTGATTAAATATACAGAAGCCGTATTATGGCACTGTAACTTCAGAAAGATTTTTGGCTACTCTTTCCAGAGGAAATCGTACAAAATTATTCAGAACAACTTTGTGGGAGGCATTTAAGGAATACACTTCCACATGTGAGATCTGGTAACACATAAACAATACTCTGAATTATAAGAACCTATGTGCAACCCCAAAAACAATAATTATAAACACCACACCATAGAAGGGAGAATGTTATCAAAATACTTTAAATTTGGTTTGAAAAATATAGTATTAGCATCCTTAGTAAACCAGTAAGTGAGTACAGAATCATTTTTTTGGAGTCAAACCACACCAGAACCAAATAAAATTCATAACAGAAATAATAGAGCTTATTATTGTAACTATTTGAGCTCTAGATTATACCTAGACATTATCATCTGCCATAGAAAAAAGTGCTTTACTAAAATAGTCTGCTTAAATTGTCTAAAGATGATTTTTAAACCACTGCAATTTGAAGTTATGATTAAAATTATTTTAAACTTCCAAATCCCAGTAAGTGACTATGACAGACCTACTGTAAAGTCAGCTATATAAGGCGTGCCAGATAATAAATTGTATTATCCTTTTCATCAGCACGTAAGAGAAAAGAAACATGGCTGGCTGTCCCACCCCATACCGCAGCATCAGATTCAAGACAGCAGACACAGCACATGGTCCCTAGGCTGCAAGATGGTGGCTCCTGCTACTGAGGGGCTATAAGTCTAGGGGTCCGCATCTGTCTAGCAAAGGATGCGGAAACCCAACTCCTAGCCCTAAGGCTGCTGACGGAAGCAAAAACATCCAGCACTGGGCGTCCCTAACTGCCGGTTACGCCAACGGGGAGTTATCACCCTACGGCGCCTGAGGCGTGTCCACTGTTTGTCCCCCTCCCCAGGCTGAAATGAGGGGGGGGGTAAGAGAAGAAGGAAAATGGCGGCTGCTCCCCCTCACACAAAGGAAGATTGACCTACTCTTCCCCTCCCCACACCCTCACACTGCATGCTGGGAGAGGTAGTTACATCACTGCCCGTGCGCCACGCCGTATAAGACATCAAGACTCCATCCCCCAGAAGGCCCAGAGGCCCAATATCTTATAGGCGGCAGACTGGGAACTGTAGTGCTTTCCGTCTCCGCCACCGCCAAAAGCACCGCACCCTTACACTCAATCCCCCGGCGGCCCCTGCGAAAATACAATTTACCTAGTGCATACCGGGAAACGTAGTACTGTCGGGGTTCGGGCCCACCAGCGCTCTCTCTTCACACTGACTAAGGCCACCAGGAGGAAAAGAACAGGAAACCTGACATGACCTACCGGACCCAGCAACATTCTCTCTCTCTTTTTAAAGCCCGTCTGTCAAAATAGCAGAGACACGGCGGCCGGGTGGGGGAGGGGTCCTACTCACACAAGACCGTTGGCCACCAAGACACTGCCAAGAGACACCCCAAACCACTACAGCCCCATTATCTACCGCTCTCAGAGCCGCGCAGGGCGGACACCGGAGGGTCCGGTCTTCCCTCAGGGATCTCACTTACCCCAACAGCTCAGCGCCCCCGCTCCAGCGCCGCCATGAGCAGCACGGCACAGCACGTAGGAATAAATCCCGGCTTCTCGCGAGATTTGCAGGCGGGGAGGGCGGAGGTGGATTCACGCGTGCGCAGAAAAGCCACACCGCGAGGCTAAATCACGGACAATAAGAACTTAAGGAGGTTCGGCTGAGTATATGTGTTGTGCGCATGCGCGCCTTTCCTCGTTAAATTGCCTCAAAGAAGACAGGCAATTTAATGAGGAAAGGACTGTCAGCTTATTTCTTGGGTGTAAAACTCCCACATATTTTATCCTAGTCTGCAATGGCTATCTTTGTTTTAGCAGAGCTTATGTATCTTTTAATTAGCAGCACAACAAGCTGGAAGTTATTTAACAGGGAAACTATACCCATATTTACAGCTTCACACCACCTGTTGAGTAGCTGCTACACATCCTGTACTTAAAGGACCTAGACCCTGGTAGAAGGGAAAGCTCTAACCATTTCATTTAATTTTCATCCTATTCACAGAAGTAAATATTAATTTTCTGATTAATTCCATCCACCTACAAAGCCTTAACTCTTGCAAGTATACCCCACCAAAAAAACCCCTAATTTTCTCAGCCTGGGATATCTTGATGAGGTGCAAAGAGCTGCATTAAAAGCCACATGCCACTGACTGCTAGAATTCATTCTCTTATGTTGATGTCTGGTCTGTGAATGATAATCCCCAGTCCACCTTTTATTTCAAAATGAGCATTTGAGAATGGCTAAAGGTATATTTGGAAAAAAAAGAATGGTCCAGCAAGTGTCTATCCAGGATAATTGAGCTCACTGTAAGTCTCAACACAGTGGTGGTGATTCTCTACACCTGGAAAAATAACAGGACCATTTAGTGTGAGAATCAATTCACACAACCATACTTGGGCTTTACTTTCATTCTATACTAACAAAAGATGTCTTTTTTCCTAGCCGTGAGTTCACTAGATAGGCATAGGCAAGCCACAGTTCTTTTATTTATTAGGTATGTGTGCTGTCCTTCTGAGGAGCTCAGTACATCAAATATGGTCTGTTCTTTGATTATGCCACAACTCTGTGAGGTAAGTTGGTTTGAAAGAGCATAACCGGCCCCAAATCACCCAATGAGCTTCATGGCTCAAGCAGAATTTGAATGTGGGTCTTGGCAGTCCTAGTCCAACAGCTACACCACTATTTCTTTACTCAGTAAGGAAATTATTATTAATTCTTATAGAGGCAAGAATGATGACTTACCCTGCAGTATTCTTGTAAGGATTACTGAAATAGTGTAATATATGTAAAACTACACTTGTATTATCATTTCCCTCTGCTGCCCTTCAAACAGTAACACTGCAGTAACAAAAGGATACAGAGGCCAGTTTGTTCAAGAAATACACCTGCATAGAGAAAACATCTGGTGCAAACTTCATTAAAGCCTCTTGAGCGTGCAATTCTTGCATGCTTAAAGGGCTCCACTAGCTACCAAACTATTTCAGGGCACAATTCAAAGTGAAGAACTGCTTGCTAGGGTTGCCAATCTCCAGGTGGGGCCTGAAGGTATCTCAAAACCAATGTTCCCTCTAAGCTATGGAGTCTTTTGGGCAAAAATTCTACTTTGTGAGCTACTGGCATTAAAGTTGTGAGCGAGTGATTTGGCTACTGCATAAATTAGTTTGCTCTGGAGCCATTCTTCCTGAGCTAAGACAAAAACGTGAGCCAGAGGCTAAAAAACAGTGAGCTAGCTCACACTAACTCAGCTTAGAAGGAACACTGCCCAAAATTACAACTGATTTCCAGGCTGCAGAGATCCATTCCCCTGGAGAAGATGGCTGCTTTGGATGGTGGACTCTATGGTATTATACCCACTGAGCTCCCACCCCAAACTCCAGGCTCGTCCCCCAAAACTCCAGGGATTTTCAGTCCAGAGTTGGCAACCCTAGCTTGCCCTCTAAAAACTGGCCATGGTCCTTGGAAGCCTTGTTGAGTATGCACTCCTTTGGTAGTCAGGGGAGTGTCTATTTGGGACATGCATTTAATCTTTGGGACATCCCATGCCTTGTGCTTACTTTACTGTGATTTTGTGTTTGTGCGTGTAAAGTGCTAGCAAGTTGTAGCCAACATGGTTACCCCAGCAAGCGGCTTTCAAGGCAAGTGAAAAACAGAGGTGGTTTGCCATTGCCTTCCTCTGAAGTCTTCCTTGGAGGTCTCCCATACAAGTACTAACCATGGCTGACCGTGCTTACCCTCCCAGAGCTAACAAAGTCGGACTGTACCATGCCACCTGCTGTCCCTGTGATTTAGTACCAGGTGAAAACTGGTTTACCCAGATTTTTGGTAGCACATGCAGTTGTTTTTTCCACTGCTCTATGAGTTAGATCTGGACTAACATTTCCATAGGCACAAGTATTTCTGCTCACAGAGTGGAATCCTCTTCCTGGGCATGAGGGGACTCAAGAGAACAGGGTTTCAGGGGGTATTTAGGAGAGGTGGGAAAATAGCACTCCATGAGGGGAGATGCTTGTGCACACAGAAGTGCCAAATCTGGATCCAAGCCTATGTGTGATTCGGTCAGAAAACTATTGTAATACTTAGAGAAGTGGTTCTCATTCTGTGGCTCATGGAGAATGACATTTACAAATACCATCAACCAAAACTGCAACATAATAACTATTGTTTGCCCTGTGTACCACCCCATATAATGATATGGTATAAATATTGCATTGATAACTATATCAGTAGTCTTTAAAATTACCAGAGTACCTCTGAGCATGTAGGGCTGTCTCTCCCCAGCACTTTTACACCTCAGCCAACAACTGGGTATGGGGGGGGGGGAGATCTTGCAAGTCAGACTTATGACTAAACACAGTGTACAGGCTTTCAAGTTCACCAGAGCTCTTCTCTATGTTAAAAGTTCCCTTTGAACTGAACTTAGTATTGCAGGAAATGGGGGGGATTAGAACTTCTATCCACGCTTTGCAAGGAAATTTTCTTTTATGGGCCAGCACTCAAGAGTGATATGCCCAGCTGCATATGACCCAGCCTCATGCACAGAATCTCTGCATCTCCATAAGCTTGATATAATCATCACAGACAAGTTGTATTGTGCTTTAAAAATCAAACTCTTTTATATTGGGCCCATATTAATTATGAAATCGTCCCAATTTTTATAGCGCTCCTTTTACTTCTATCCCTAGCATGGATGCCACAGTTTAGGAAGGTTTGTAACTTACTTGTCCTCCTGTCCCTCAGGAGTTGCCTGTTTCATAGTGAGAATCACATGCCAACCACAGGTGCCACCACTTAATGGCCTTGTCCACACCCCTGGAACATAGGGCAGGTGCCACAGTGGGAAGCTGTGCTTAAAACAGACACAGGTGACACATCAAAGAGTACTCCTAAGCCGCTGAATGTGTATCACTGACCTAGAGCTTTAGGCTGGAAGCATCCTTGCCACTTTAATGTCCACTTGATGCTTTCTAGTCCTATTATATCCCACTGAGAGTCACATGTGTTGTGTAAAGTGCTGTCAAGTTGTAGATGACTTAGGGCAACCCCACAGGGGTTTCAAGGCAAGTGAGCAAGCAAAGGTGGTTTGCCATTGTCTTCCTCTGCAGAGTTTCCCTTGGTGGTCTCCCTCCCAAGTACCAACCCTGCTTAGCTTCCGAGATGGGGCTATATTACACCATTCCACGTCCCCCAAGAGGGACCTACATATATAGTAAGAATAGTGTGGGAATATCTGTAAATAAAGAAGCCATGGGTTCCTCACTTCCTCAAGTGGTCTTCAAGTAGTCACCCAGTGCTTCAAGATACACAAGCTGTGACAGAGTTCATTATCGACAGAAATGTCATGATATCATGTAGAAGGCTGCTTTTGGAGCCATGCTGGAGAGCAGGATAAAAAAATCTCCAATATAAACAAACAAGGTCTAACTTGCCACATTGTATTTAGTTGCAACCTCATTGTAACAGCTTATTTCCATGTATCAAAGAAATAGATTTGTGTGGATATAAATGGTGGGTACCTTAACTGGATTTAATATCGCACGAATGCAATCCTTTGTGACAGATTTGAATGATATTGCTATGCCCCATCTAGTAGTGGTAACTGTTGTTCCTAATGCAAGTCCATTTCTGGTGTCAGTGAGAAATTTCTGAGCAGGCTGGGATGCCAGGGAAATGCTACTGATCACGACATTGGGGGCTATGCTAAGGCAATACGGTTTGAATAGAATAGGGAGAGGGAGACTTTGTCTGGAACCTACTATGAGGGCATAGTAGTACCTTACCTTTCCCACCTATTAAATCAAGAGTATAGGAGAGTGTTCATGTTAATGCGCTGTGACTCACTTCCCTCAGCTGTCCTTGAAGGAAAGTATATAAAGATTCCCTATAAAGAAAGGATTTGCCCCTGCTGTAATGAAGGCACAGAACCACTAGACTACGTCCTGTTCGACTGTAAGGTGTATAACGATTTCCGTGAATCCCTTCCTCTGCCTATGTCATTACTTTTAAACAGCAGACAGAGATTGTGCCTTCTGAGGAGCTTTCTTTCAGATAGGCACCATAACCTTACTTACCAGGTGGCAAGATTTGCCTGGCTTGCCAAAAGGCATAGGAAAACTGTAATAGCTCATGTAGTAGATTGTTGAGATTTCAAACTTTTTAGTAGACATTGTAGTATTCTTCTGTATTTTGAATGATTTTATCATGAGGCATTGCTCATATTGTATTGTGAATGATTTTATTATTGGTGTATTGCCTCAATGAGGCATTTTATTGTCTGTGATTTATGTTCTGGTCATAGACTGTGAATAAAACCTTCTAGTTCTGGTTCCGGCTATGCTAACACATGACACTTTACCTAAATTGCTTTCTTAGTGATGCAGTGACTCACAGGCAGAGAGGACTTTTACTCAATAAGCAATGGCTTTGACGCTGATCAGATAGCCAATCTTTTGTCCCCTGCCCCACACATTATAGCTCCTTGTACTGTCTTGAAAAGCCACTCAAGGGTCCATCAAATTTTAGGATGGTTTTTTGGGTGGCAGAGAAGCCAACGCTGTAAGAAAGAACTCACAAAGTCCCCTTGAATGAGTAGAAGGAACTGTGCTCTATTCTGGATCCAATCCATTATGACTATAATTGTAAAGTAGTCCTAGGCAATTTTGGACTATTAACTGAATTACTGTTTTCTAAATTACAAGAGCTAGCTACACTATTCCAACAGAGGCCTAATAATTACAATGTATGCTTCAGTTACAAGCAGCACACTTATGAAGAATGTAGACAAACCTGATGGGTGGGAAGAAGGAAGCAACAGATTGTTTACAAGAGAAGTCCTCTGAGGAAAATAATGAAGAGAGGGAAACCATTTTTGTATGTTAATTTTCTGAAAGAGGACAAGGACATTTCCTCAGTGGTTCCCAGAAATAAATATTTTGAATCTGCCAAGATATTAGAAGGTTGCTATGAAAAGTTATGGCCCTTCAGTTTCTCCAAGGAAAGTCTGTCACCAAGTCTTGGACTGCTAGTCATGTTTGAAAATTAGAACTATAGCACTGGAGAAAGATGTTCCACATTTGTTATGGCTGAAACCCATTTTCATGTCTGAGAAAGGTTCCAAAGTTACCAGACATGCAACATGCTTTGCATTTACTACAGACTAAATTCAATTATGGACAGTGAAGCTATGTGAATTACGCCCTGTTTACTCTGCAGGGGATATTCTATCTGCTTGATCTTTACATGGCACAGAGCAGGGCTCTCCCTGTGGGGGCTCACACTTTCTGAAACTCCCCTGCCTTGGGAACTCTGCTGAGAAGGCTTGCTGCACAACTTCTACTGGCATTTTCCTATCAAAAGGGAACAGCAATTACAAGGTGAACTTTGATGTTGCTGCTGTTTTAGTCTTTTTATAAGCATTAGCTATACTGTTTTTACTATGGCTTTGCATGCATTATTACAGAAAAGCTAATAAATATAAACTAAAAGGTTTGCTTTTGTTTGTAGTTGTTTAATGCATGGCAAAAAAAAATCTCTTAAGCCTTCTCAGTGACAGACCAAGTACAATAAAATTTAATTTTACCAAATTAAACTAAATCATATATGGATTAAAGTCGAGAACATTATTTCACTGGCCAGCCATTCACAGTAAACAAGTTTTTCCAATATATGGAAAGTACAGCATTTCTTTTATTTAAGCCTGACCTCCAGATAAATCACAGGCAAATACACAGAACTATACCTGGTAGTATCAAAGCAGGTCATTAGTGATCTACTCAGAGTTGAAGATATGTCCAGAAATTATCCCTAGTATAGGAGGCCACAACTTGTGATATTGCCTCAAAACATTTATTTCAAGAAAAATAATAAGTCCATATCCATATTTAGTACCCTGAGAGTTAAAGTTTCAAATGCATTGATCAGAGCAGGCAGGCAGGGTACACTGCACATCAACAATTCAACAAGTCACTTATTTGCATGATAAATTTACAACATAACCCAGAACATATTTGGAGGCTGAGCACATGTTGCTGCTCCTTACAAGAGCTTGCTTGATTTTCCAGGTGGCACTGATGGCATATATTTAAGGCTTAACACTGCAGAGGGATGGTCAGCAGCCGAGTCTGTCCTGTGAAAGGGGCTACTTTTGCATAGAGCACAGAAGCAGTAGCTTGGTCAGTTCAATCCTTGGTAGTATATGCAAAACTTGAGTCTGGGAATTTTAAGACCTCAAAAGATGAATGTGAAGAATGAGCCCAACTGTCCCTCACACCATATTCATGGGGAAAGAATATAACAAGGGTGGGGGGAGAAAGTGTGGCTATTTTATCTTTGTGCTTCAAGCTCAGGTCAACATCGACAGCTGTAAGAGTCACAGACAACACGTGTGAAGCTCACAGATCTCAGTCTGAAACTTTACTGGTGGCAAAACAGGAAATATAAATACCTCTGTTCTTAGTAGGGATTTGGGAACGGGAGAGTGTTTCTTTATGCTTACAACACAGTGGCAGCAAGCAATATGTTGTACAAGCTGAGAGTGTGCAAGGAAAGGAAAGCAGAGACACAGATAAATGATTACACAGGCTAGACATGTGACATCTCACATTCTTTCTTTACACTCTTAAGCACAACAATGAAAACAAACATGAAATCTTCCAAGCATGAGGATGTGAGCAGCTGGAGGCAAAAAAACCCAGCTCCAACCCCAAAACAGTACCCACCAACTTTAGGAGGCTACAAGTGAAGACAGGATTTTGCTGGTTCCCCTGCAATCAATTTATAATTTG
>NW_015164728.1:95955-114870 GCF_001447785.1 Gekko japonicus
TGACGAAGCCCCGCCCCCTGCTTCTGGCCGCCCCACTTCCGGCCCTCATTCATCCAGGAGGAGGCAGGAGAAGAGGGAGGGTAAGTTGCTTCCTCCCTGCCTCTCCCCACCCCTGCCTGCCTGGGGCCAGGGAGGGCCTTCACGGGGCTTCCTTGCACTCCCGCCGGCCTAGCAGGTCCACCGCCGGGCCCCTCATGGTGTGGCATATGCTAATGAGCTATGCTAATGAGTTCCCCTAGCTCTTTTTCTACGAAACAACCCCTGGCCAAGATGGAGTGGTGTGAGGGAACAACCTCCTGATTTAGGAAGTCTTTGATTGAATCAACAATCCGTTGTGGCATTCAAAATTTAGCTACTTCAACAAACTGGAGGGGGGGGGAATCTAAACCCCTGGGATAGTCCTTCCTCCACTCTCTAATGCTAGCAAATTGATGCATGGCCACAGTGGCATGACATTTGTAGACCGGATTTCAAACCATCATATCTCTCATTACAGATGTAGCTCCCCAACAGGGAAAATAGTACTTCCCTGGGCCAGTTTTGTTTTGGGAAAATGGCACCCAGTGAGCAGGTGTTAAAGCCCCTCCCCTCCCCCACACCATGGTCAAAATCGGGCTGCAACACACTTCAGAAGAGAAGAAGGAGAAGAAGAGATTGGATTTATACCCCACCCTTAACTACCCAAAGGTGTCTCAGAGTGGCTTACAAACTCCTTTCCCTTCCCCTCCCCACAACAGACACCCTGTGAGGTAGGTGGGGCTGAGAGAGCTCTTGACAGAAACTGCTCTTTTTTCAAGAACAGCTCTTATCAGAACTACGGCTTGCCCAAGGTCATCCAGCCAGGTGCAAGTGGAGGAGTGGGGAATCAAACCCGGTTCTCCCAGATTAGAGTCCGCGCACTTAACCACTACACCAAACTGGCTCTCTTCAGTCTGCCTTCCCCCCCCTTCAGAACTTAGTCCCCCACAGCTGCTGCATGCATGTGAGACGATCAGAGTTGGGTTGGGGAAAGGCAGACTGATTCACAGGAAACATCTTGTCTAGTTCAGCTCCTAGTGTTCTGTGATTGTAGTTTCCTAATAACATTTTTCTTCTGATTTACTGCATCACTTGCCTATGATTCCAGCAGGAAAGTCCTAACTACTTCACTCCTGATTTGATACAGCAAGAACCACAGCCATCTTGGGGGGAGGGGGGGATTCATCAGTAGTCAACCCAAGAGAAATGGCCTTCATCCGACTCTGATAAACACAAGCACGCATTTCTTGCTCTCCTACTCCACACTTTAAAGCTGCCCAGTCTCTCACCTCCAACTGCGCCAGCTTTTCTTGTACAGTATAGTACTGGTCGTTGTCTGCTTCTACAGCTTTCCTCATCACATCTCCCATTTCACAGATTCTGTCTATTTGAGTCATGATTTCCTGTGGACATTTTTAAGGAGAAGTTATTTTCCAGCAGATAGTATGAAAGGATACAAAACCAAGGCATGCCAGATTTCTTTTTTAATCAAATTTCTGCTTTTCTCAACAAGGGAAACATAGTGAGGCCTCAGAAAGGCCTTTAACCTATTCTCATGTATGGAGCATTAAGAAAGTTTAAGAAATGCAGCCTTCAGTTATAATAAAGCTATATAAAATGGTTAGCAAGGGGACAAAAATTGGAAAGTGGATGTCTGTACAAAATGGAAAATCATTAGTCAAGCAGCAGTAGCTCCAAAAATGAGACTCTGGGCCATAAAAGTTAAAACTAAACATGCACCACCAGTGTGTGATATGCCATGATATATTAAAAATAATACTTTAAAACTACTAGCTTATGATCTCAAGACTTATCCATCTAGTCTTGACTTTTAAAATATCATGTCAGCCTCCAGTGCAGACCTACAGTCTCCAGGTGGCAATCTGACAGAACAAGTCAGAGTACACTAAATGCCTTCAGGAGAAAGGGAGGAATCACTTGGATCTTTATATGTATTTTCATAAACAGTACAACAGAGAATGTATTGTAATTGTTGCCTGTCTCAGGGAGTTTTATAATGCTGAAGTCACCAATAATTACAACCCGGCCTACAGGTGATAACCAGATCATTTGCTTGATGAAGAATTCTGAAGGAGGTACCTGCTGGCTGAGTTGTAATGCTTTGTTCTAGAAAGGGAAGACACTACGGAGCTGAGGGCATTATTAGAAGGAAGGTGTTTCAGAGAGGAGGCTCTTTAGGGAAATACAAAAGAGGCATGCAGCAGATTCAGAGGAACAGAGCACTACACCCCAAACAGCTTATTTAAGAGTCCTCTTTATTCCTATTCTCCCCCCACCCCTGAGAGAAGATAATGTAATGATTCCTTACAGCAGATTGAGTTTGATGCACGTTCAAAACCGGTTGAGCATCTATATCTTTTCTTTTCATCATCAGCTGTAGCATGTGTTTTCTGTATTTGCTCATAATAAGTTCCAAAGCATCCTGGTGTTCCTCCAAGGAGACCCACAATTCTTTTAAAAAAAAAAAATGGCATGCACAAATTCCATGGAGTAACTATGAAGACAGATATCCTGCTGACCTGGTACAGTAAAAATTCTAACTTTTGAAAATGGAAAACTACTCAATAAGAATATCACAACTAAGACTGTACAACTTTCCCATTGTGCACTGTCTTTATTATGATAGCTCCAGGGGGAAAAAACTCCTAGGTACATAAGCAAGGTTAAGTAAGAGGAGCACAACTTCTGAACAGCCATGTCTCTGTAGTCTACAACTGCGATCACACACACTAAATAATCCACTTCCAATGCACTTTCCAACTGGATTTTGCCAGTTCACACAGTGAAATCCAGTTCGAAAGTGGATTGAAAGTGGATTATTTAGAGTGTGATTGCAGCCTAGCTACATCTTACCACTTACAGTTTCTGCGCTGATAATCCTTTGTATATACAGATGTTCATTACTTAACAAGCTTGTACAAAAAAGAATACATCTGAGACTGATGGCAAAGGAACTGATGGAAATTTTGTTAACTCTGGTGTCATTCTATGTATGTCCAGTCATCATTCTTCATGGGATTACATTTATGATTAAAGTTACCATGAGAATGAAACAAGAATGTGAGATTGAAAGGCTTATGACTAGAAAAAATGTACAATCTTCATTGTGTGTAGAAGTTTGTTTTTAACCCATGAAAAAAACTGTTGCTTTACTGGCACCTTAAGTCATTTTCTTCTTTGTTTCACTGCCTCCAAAATGCAGTCTGCCATTGAGCAACATACCCTTTGAAGCTGTTCTGACAACCCACTAAAATGATTTAACCCATCACTTATCATTTTAAGCCACAATTACAGGATTCTTTTAAACATTTTTAAAAAAACTTTGGGGTTTTGTGGCTAGTAACATTTCCAGTACATTCTCGTTACTGCTTTCTGACAGGTATCAAATTCCAGGGGAAGCAAAGGCAGCATTATATGGCCTGAACTTGTCAGATCTTGGAAACTAAGCAGGGCTGATACTTGGATGGGAGACCACCAAGGAAGACTCTGCAGAGCAAAGCAATGGGAAACCACCTCTGCTTCTCACTTGCCTTGAAAGCCCCTTGCTAAGGTTGCTGTAAGTTGGTTGCAACTTGACAGCACTTATGTATGTACATATCAAATTCCAGAGGAGTAGCCATGTTAGTCTTACAGCAGAAAAAAAACAGAAGTCTTATGATTCCCATAATGAAAGAAATTAATTTTACATAACTGTTTTTGGATTCATTAGCTTGCATCTGAAGTGGGCTGTAATCCACAAAAAATGATGCTAGAATAAAAAAAGACTACAGCTCACTATTTGTTTGTTTATTAGGAAAATATTTATTCCCCCCTTCTCTTCCAAAAAGGGGCCCAAGTCAGCTTACTGAAATGTGTGATAGAACACTTAGACATTATACCAGATAAAAACTAATTAAAATAACCCAACTAAGTGCACTCCAGGAAACAACCTGAACCACAGCCAAAAAAAGACATACATTCTAACATCCCCCCCAATCCATTTTAAAAAGAACTGTCTTGCAGGCTTTCGTAAAAGCTGGGATATTCCATACCAAATCAATAATTGGGGGTAGGGGGTTTGCATAATAATAATGGATCTGCAGATCCATTAAATGTCATGAAATTTTTCTACAGCCAATTTTTTTAAAAATTATATCATCGAATATTTATTCAGAGTTCATAATATACTATATATGCAGAATTCCTTATACTGTACACTCCCAGTAATTAAAACTGATATGACAAATCTGGAGGTAAAGCATACATAATGTTTATGTATATTAAAATACTTTTAAAATTTAATAGATTGGAATAAGCAAGAAGAATGTTCTTGGAGTTGCTAAATGCAACCTAAACTACCTAACAAGTGCAATTTAAATGTTACTTTGCACATGCTGATTTGAGGGGGACAACAGTAGAGGATTTTGATATTTTTAAGAATGTTGATGGCTGAAAATCTGTGTGCATTAAAATAATACTATTCAATGTGCTTGATCTGATCACTAATAGGTAAATTGACATAACCAAACTTTTCACTGGATCTACATGCACAGAGGAAATAATGGGTGCAGAAATTCATTACAATTTAGAGGTTTCCAATAAATGTTTGGCCAACACTTACTGCTGTGTTCCTGCTACTTTTGAAATAGAATGTGGGCTTTCAATAATGGCTGTTGTAGGCCAGAGAACATCTCACTCAATAGCAACAAGAATGAGCACATATTTTAAAGAAAATGTGACCTTGAACAATTTTTGGAGGAGTGTGGGGCCCTACCACTCAGTGAAAATTACAAAAAAAGTCAGAAAGTAAATTTAAACATGTAAGAACATAAGAAGAGCCCTACTGAATTAGATCGGTGGTCCATCTAGTCCAGCAGCCTATCTCACGCAGTGGCTAACCAGTTCCTCTGGAGAACCAACAACAGGCATAGAGGCCAAGGCCTTCCCCTGGTGTTGCATCCTGACTCTGGGATTCAGAGGCTTAGTGCCTCTGAATGTAGACGTTCCCGTCAGTCACCATGAATCTATCTAACTCCCTTTTAAAGCTGTTTATTCCTGTGGCCATCACTACATCCTGTGTAAAGTAGTATTGCCTTTTGTCCGTCCTGAACATACTGCCCATCAGTTTCATTGGATGTCTTCAAGTTCTAGTACTTTGGGAGAGAGAGAGAAAGTTCTCTTTGTCAACTCTCTCCACCCCATGCATAATTTTATAAACCTCCATCCAGTCCCCCCTTAGTTGTCTCTTTTCTAAAGTCATAGACTCTTCATCCTTTCCTCATAGGGAAGGTGCTCCAACCCCCTCATCATCTTGGTTGCCCTCCTCTGTACTTTTTCCAGCTCTGCAATGTCCTTTTCAAGATATGGTGACCAGAACTGTACACAGTATTCCAAATGAGGCCACACCATAGATCTATACAGTGGCATTACAATATCAGCAATTTTATCCTCAATCCCTTTCCTAATAATCCCTAACATAGAGTCTGCCCTTTTCACCACTGCAGCACACTGGGTCGACACTTTAATTGAGCTATCCACTATGACTCCAAGATCTTTTCCCCTCTCCATCTCAGCAAGTTCAGACCCCATTAGCCTACAGTTGAAATTGGGATTATCAACATCAAATTTCATTTATCACATTGTCGCCCACTCACCCAGTTTGTGGAGGTCCTCTTCATAGTCAGTCTTGGTTTTCACCATCCTGAATAATTTGGTGTCATCTGCAAACTTGGCCACTATACTACTCACCCCTAGTTCCAGATCACTGGTAAATAGATTAAATAGTATTGGCCCCAATACCAATCCTTGTGGGACCCCACCGCTTACTTTCCTCCATTGTGAGAACTGTCTGTTGATTCCTACTCTTTGCTTCCTGTCATTTAACCAGTTTATTCAAATTTTTAATTTCAATTTGCAACCACAAAAAATAAAACAAACTACTGTCATCTAAATCATACATAAAACATAGACAATCATCTACAGCTTCAATCATCTGCAATATCTAGATCATACAGAGAGAAACTACAGTCATCTCTATCATACAATTATCAATCAAATATACATCTAGAACTTAAATGTACTCTTGATTTTTCACTTCTATTTAAATACATTTATTCTATATTTTCTAGCTATCTTCATATCTACATATTTTGTGATGGATCCCAAAAATGTTATTAAATATTTTACCAAGCAACATTATAAGAACACACAGTGAATTATTTAAGTATATGGTGATGGGAGCCAAAGTAATATCTGCAGCAAAATGGAAGGCAGAAAGATGTCCAGATTTGAAGGAATGGAAGAATAAACTAAATAAATATGTGACAATGGTAAAATTAACATCTTATATACACAACAGACTGACATCAGAATTTCAATAAAAATGGAAAATAGTTTAATTATATAGCTGAAAATCAGGAATAAATTAAAATAGAAAATGATGAAAAGATATGAAGAAAGCGATGAAGACTCGCTCTTTGGCTTGCATCTCTACCTAGGAGGAGCGCTACAGTTCAGAAGCCCACAGCTCCTGCCTCCCAGCAGCAACAGCAGAGGGTGGGGCCTGCAGTCAGCCCCATATGTTGTAGGTATGTAGGGCTATCTTTCAGCTATGCTCCTGCAGTGTGCAGGGAGTTGGACTAGATGACCTGCAAGGTCCCTTCCAACTCTAACATTCTATGATTCTAATATCTGTTCATGTCTTGCAGCTCTCAAACATCTGACGTTTATTCTGTGTGATTGTTACGTTAAGCAAGTTTGGCCACCTCTGGTCTAGAACTTCATCTCGGATCACCTCAATTTGGCTTAGTTCTTCAGACTAAAAATGTACAAGGTCTCTGGAAAATTTCAACAAAATCCTTTACTATGGCACAATCCTCATGTGTCAAATTATGTTGAGCTGGCATGGAATGACTGATCTAGCAGGTGTGGGCAACTTCCTCTCCTCTTCTGGGAGCCCATTCCAGCAGGCTGGGGCTACAGCTTAGAAAGTTCAAGGCGGGCTGAGACAGATCTCACACAGCCCCATGAGACATCACAACTGGTATAAACTGCTGAGAAGGGCTCAAGAGGCATACAGGGGAAACAGTCCTGCAGAAGGAGCTAGCCCTACAAATCTCAGCGGAACTCACCAGGAAACATTTATAAGGCTGGGCTGCATACAAGCACTTCCTAATGTCACAATGTTAGGCATACATTCCCTTCAGGGATTGTATCCAGACCCTACAGAAAGTGATGGTTTTCAGTTCACAACAATCAACAATATTACAATCTAGAGGGTGATGCTCTCAGCTCCAAGTCACTTGACAGTTCACAATTGTACCATCAGCAAAATTCCTCACCTTTGTTTTCCTGTTGCAGGTCTCGGATCTGTGTGTTCTCCTGTGATAGCAGGATGTGAGGTTTGTATTTTGACATGTCCTTCAGCTCAGCTGCATCTTCTTGGTACTTGTAAAGCAAAGAACTCTGTGTGACTCCAAAGAACAAGGGCATACATGCCCCCCCACACACTGTACATATACAACTGATCCCTGCCAATGCCAGATCTGCACTCACCTTGTGAGAAAGGGCTGTGCCAGCCTCTTTCATGGCTACCACTCGCTTGTGCAAAACAGTGGACTGGTCAATGAGAGACTCAGCGGCATTGTCATGGTCCTTCAACCTTTCCAGCAGCGTTCTTGCATCAGTCAGAATCTTCTCTATAGTACAGGCCATTGCCAGAGAACTAAGAGATGGACGAAAAGAATTGGTCAAAACTCCAGAGGTGCCAAGGGAGACAGATGGAAAATTGAACCCATAAAATATGCTGTCCTGATTTCATTAAGAAACGCAAAGCCAAAAAAACGCTTTGCAAGGGAGTATTAAGAGTCCTGATTTCATTAAGAAATGCAAAGCCAAAAAACGCTTTGCAAGGGAGTATTAAGAGAGAAGGTAAGAAAATACACAAGTAAATGGACTGACCCCACTGCCAGGCCCAAGTTTTGCTCAGAAACTCTACTTCGATCTGCCAAGGACATAAAGTCCACAGACCTTACAGGGAGAAGGGCCTTGACGGGCCACAGGAGGGCAGCACCGTCCCACCCCGGTGTGCACTCTCTAAAGGAGGTGGGGAAGAGGACATACAACTCCATTACCAGCCCCACACAACTCACCTCGGCTCCTGAGTGCCGGCCCTCTCCTCCGCCTTTCCTCCTTCCGTGTGCGGCGCCCAGAAGCTACACTGGGAGGCAGCAGAAGCACCCGTCACAGCTTCCGCCGTGAAGTCTCCGTGGGTCTTTACTAAGGCTTCCGGTTCACCTTTGCCTTTGGTGTGCGGGGCAAGAGCCCGTGGAAATGCTGCTGATGAAGTAGAAGGATTCGTGACAAAATCACAGACGCCGAAGTTCCTTTTCGTTGCAGAAATTCAAGAGACAGCACCGGTCATCATGGAGATACAGCGATGGATGAGGACGCCTCTTAAGCCAGGGCTCTTCCCCCAGTTAAATCGCAACCCAAAATGTAACCGGACAATCGCACCCTCAGTTCTGATATGATACGCCTTAAAGCCCGATTTTGCTGCCCAGTAAGGGGGGGGGGGGCATTCATTTGAGTCTCTTCAACGGGGCCCTTTTCATTTTCTGGCAAAATAAACTGCCCATTTTTCAACCTCTCTTTATCCCTGTTAATGACATGCTGCCGGAACATCCGGCAGCATGTCATTAACAGGGATAAAGAGAGGTTGAAAAATCTCACATACACTTTTACACTGCCAGTTTGGCTTGGTCACGGAGGAGTGGGAAGAGGCAGACTGGAGCACGGCGTTTTCTCAACGTTTACTCGACCTTTGAAGCGCAATCAGACCGAACGCCACTGCCAACTCAACTGCCTTTTTATCTTTAAAACCTTCTTTTAAAACTCTATTTTAGCAACCCACGAGAGACATGCTCATCTAGCGAGCAAAAGGATCTTTCATTAACCCTATCCTGCGTTGTTTGATGTTTTACATATATTCCACACTCTTGCCTCGAGTATGAAGAATTGTACTGGGAACTGAAACTAAGGGATCAGTGGAACTCTGTTTTTTTTTAATCTCTGCTAAAAGCATGCTACTGGACACGCACATTTCGCATTGAGCATGCTCACTGGAAGGAATGAAGCCAGATGCCCGTTCTTCACTTCATGTCCCTTTACTGGCCACCGGTTTTTGGTTAAGCAAGTGACGCCGCGAGTTCTGTTTACTCCCACACCTTCCCTACCCCTCATTAAATCTCCTGAGCGCGATTCTCAACAGACCAGATAGTCTTTCTGGGACCTTTTCAGATCGGGAAAATGGCCCGACCTAGAAGGATAGGGACAGGGAGGCTCATAAAATCCGGAGTGGGTATAGTGTATCTTGGTCGGACTGTGCACAGTAATCGTTCAGTGTATTTTGTATTGGAGAAAACCAAAATCAGTGTAGGGACTGGACACACACATCACCCAGAAGTGACATAATGACGCCAGGCACACTGGGCCCGCCATGGAAGGAGTTCTTCCACTTGCTAGTTTAATAATCTACAGAGTTGTGAGGATAAAATGGGGGTGGAGAGAGCCATGTAGGTTACCGTGAACAAGTTAGAGGAAGAGGAATTTAAAAATATGTTACAGCAACAATGTATAAGTTGTGTATAAGTGTAAGGAGTCACTCTTAATAGTTCTACTCTGAAGTAAGTCCCATTTTGTTCAAGATGGGTAGCCATGTTAGCCTGTAGTCCAGTAGAGCCTTCAAGACTAGCAAAATTTGTGGCAGGGTATGAGCTTTCCTGAGTCACTGCTCACTTCTTCAGGTAGCTTGACGAAAGCTCATGCCCTGCCACAAATGTTGTTAGTCTTTAAGGTGTTATTGGACTCTGGCTCTTTTCTACCATTTTATTCAGTGGGGATTACTCTGAAGAAAGTATTAATAGAGTTCCAGGCTTTGTCCCCAAAAATGCACGCTCTCTCACAAGAAGCACAATGAAGTGATAGGATGTACTACCTCAGACCATTTCCATGCATTCAGTCATTACTGAAGATGGAACATTTTTCTCAAGGCAGTTGGCAACCCTAAATATTTAACACAAATGGACCAGTTGGCTTGCCTCAGAACTCTCTCAGCCCCACCTACCTCATACTGTACTGCACTCCTTTAATCTGGTCTGTTCTTCCACCCTTGCTGGACAACTGTGATTTACAATCTGCTGCAAATTATGTAATATAGAACTGCCCTGGAATAAAAGGATAGCAGACCACATGCAGCCTGGGCCTGTGCATATTTATTTGAATGCAAGTCTCCCTGAGGACAATGAAGCTTACTCTCCTGTAAATATACATAGGATTGTACGGTAAAACCCATGGAAGTCTGTTGGTTAAGCTGAACTGATGAAGAGATTCTGTTCCACCAAACACTAGCAGAATTACACTATATATCTTTCATCCAATATGGTTCCTTATTTTGTGGAGTTCTAAATACAATCATTTGAGTGTGGCTCTTTCATCGGAGCTCAATGATGTAAGGAATGTTTCTTATAAACCATTATTATTTCAACAAACTAGGATTTGGGCAAATTCACCATTTCTGTAAACAAAAAATTATAAACTAATCTGACTCCATAGTGCTGTCATCTTTTGCAGTAGCCTCTGAGGAAATTCTGTGGCAAATATCCTGCCGAAAGATAGCGCTGACAGTTTTCCAGTTCTGTGACTGAGATTGTGTACAAATAGTTCATGTTTTGTGAATGACTTTCTGCAACCAAAAAAATGCATTTTCTAAACAATCGGATGTTTCTCAGAAAACTTGGAAGATCTTTTTTTCCTGTACAAAGGTCAAAGAAATACATTGCAGACATTGCTGCTTTAACTTTATAAAGTGCCATTTCTCTGGTGGCATTCTCACACTTTTTTTAAAAAAAGAAGTCCTGTTGGTTTGAACAGGAACCGAACCATCCTGTCACAGTTCTACACAACAGGGAACCCCACAGGTGACAGCAGAGGTAGAATCTGTATGCCACTTACCAGTAGTACAGGTGCAGTAGAACAGCAAGGAGATAAGGCGGGGCAATAATTAGGATCCTTCTGTTAATAAAGGTGGAAGTCTTAAGACAAGTTGGTTGCAAGAGTGAAGAGTGTGATTTCAACCTTTAATTTTATGGTTCTTTCTAAGATTTTCTTTTCTGCAGCTCATGTAGTTGTGGTAGCTCTGCCCATGACAGGCATCATCCTGTCATGATTTATTGAAATGCAGGCCTGAACAGGATTTTAACATCTAACTCGTTATTGCTTATTGTAATGGGCAGTGGCTCTCCAGGGTCTATGGGAGATGCCAAGAGTTGAGCATGAGGCCTGCCACATGGCCATTTATGAATAAAATAACCTCTATATAGATTACAATAGATCTGGCATCATCACTGTTTGATGACTTTTGGGTGCTGGATCCTAAGAAAGTCCTGAGTTGCAGGTGCTTAGCATCCTGAAGGTGGTTGTTGGAGCCCAGGAGTTAAAGGTTAGGCATCTTAGAAATAAATGATCCATGTCATCTTTCTTGGAATCCCCAATAAGGACTGATGTCTGCCTCCTTCTGGGGCATATTGCTGCAAGAAATGGGCCTTATCCAGGAATAATTTAAAAAACACACAGGGAAAGAAAAAAAAAGGAGCGAGAGAGTATAAAACAAACACTGTGGTGGCAACTGCTGCTGAAACAACATTAGTTAAATTTGCACAGCCAATCAGATCTCCAGTGGCCTCTCAGAAACCCTGCTGGGTAAGAGCCCCTGCTGGCCTCACTCCCTTTCTGACCAATGTTCCCTCTAAGCTGTAGAGTCCTGTGAGCAAAAATTCTACTTTGTGAGCTACTGGCATTAAAGTTGTGAGCAGGTGATTTGGCTACTGCATAAAATAGTGTGTTCTGGAGCCCTCCTTCCTGAGCCGAGACAAAAATGTGTGAGCCGGAGGCTAAAAAAACTGTGAGTTAACTCACACTAACTCAGCTTAGAGGGAACACTGTTTCTGACTACTCTTGGTGGGCACCTTGGTGCTCATGGGTACCACACTGGGGACCCCAGAGCTACAGTGCTGAACTCTTTCAAACTATGGTCTCCCTCCACCAACACCCCAAAAAAGGATCGGATTCTTTCCAATACTAATCCATGAAGTTAATATGATCATACCTAGTTTCCCGTGCCTGCTGCATTGTCAATGTCTGGACTGTTGGACTAGAGTATTTGCATGGCACATGGACTCCTATCCTTGACCTGATAGGCCCCTGGTTATCTATTTAAACACTGCCTTAAAAAGTGTTTAATGAATTCCAGGCTGAGCTTTGTCAATATGTCATCTTATCTATCTTCTTATTTGTCCCTTTTCATAGTAAACACCCCCTACTCATTTTTTTTTTTTGTAAAGTAGATATTCTGTAATGCTGACTGGATTCCTTGTTACTTATTTGCTAGGAGAAGGCACTGTTAGTTATATTTGGTGTCTTTGATGTTTAATTTGACTTTGTTCAATGAGATTTTCAGTTTGGTCTAATTAGTGAAGCTTGTTGCCATTTAAAAATAATTCAATACATGGCAAAAATCACCATTTGACTTTTGACACCTCAATGGTTAATTTCTTTGTAATTTATATTTTATTAGTAAAAGGAAATACAGAATGTAAAAACAATCTGGAATATGTTCATGAGTTCACAAAGACAATGTATATCCTGAGGTTTCACATCTGTTTGACACATTTTTAAAAACAGAAACACCTACCTTTCACTGAACAGTCAGTTATCTCTCATTTGTTGTTAATGGTCAATTAATTCATAAACATTGTTTCTTATTATGTTTGTGACCATATTTTATCTATTTATTTAACTTGTATCCCACCCTACCCCAGAAAGAGGCTCAGGGTGGCTCACAACATAATAAAAACAATAAAGACCATGATATAAAACAGTTAAACAATTAAGTGATTAAAACAAGATGGCATTAAACACGTGTAGTTCACAAAGACAATGTATATCCTGAGGTTTCACATCTGTTTGACACATTTTTAAAAACAGAAACACCTATCTCTCATTTGTTGTTAATGGTCAATTAATTCATAAACATTGTTTCTTATTATGTTTGTGACCATATTTTATCTATTTATTTAACTTGTATCCCACCCTACCCCAGAAAGAGGCTCAGGGTGGCTCACAACATAATAAAAACAATAAAGACCATGATATAAAACAGTTAAACAATTAAGTGATTAAAACAAGATGGCATTAAACACGTGTAATCCAATGTCTCCTGTGACATTTTAATAAGCAATGGTAAATAGCCTGATTTATAACAGTTTTTGATCAGATGGTGGGAGGTACCTAAGATATAGTGCCCCATAGATGATAAACAGTGTCTAGGAGGCACTGGGCAGGTACCAAAGGCAGGGGAGGTCAAGATGATTTAACATCCGCCACCTCATCCAAAGACCTGGTGGAACAGCTCTGTCTTACAGGCCCTGCGGAACTGTAATAGCTCTCACAGGGCCCTAATTTCAAGTAGGAGCATGTTCCACCAGGCCGGGGCCAGGGCCAAAAAAGGCTCTCTGGGCTTATTTGGGGAGAGGCAGTCCCACAGATATGCTGGCCCCAGGCCGTGTAGGGCTTAAAAGGTCAGTACCATAACCTTGAATCAGATTTGGTATTCAATTGGCAGCCAATGCAGTTGGCATCGCCGTCAGCAGGCATGCTGCCGCATTCTGCACTAGCTGCAGTTTCTGGATCACGTTCAAGGGCAGCCCCATGTAGAGCGAGTTACAGTAATCCAGCCTGGAAGTGACCATTGCGTGGATCACTGTAGCTAACACCTGAGAGGTGAGATAGGGAACCAGCTGCCCAATCAGGCAGAGATGGCAAAAGACCTATCTGGTAATCGTGGTGACCTGGGTCTCCATAGAAAGCAAGGGATCCAGAATCACCCCACAGCTCCTCACCTTTGGAGCTGGTATATAGCCACTAAAACAGATTAATGTTCCATTACATACATATAAAGAGTGGGGGAGGGGGAAGCATCCTTTTACTTCTTTGTTAGATCATGGGGAAATATTAACCCCCCTCTTCTCTTCATAATATTAACAAAGTTTTACTACTATACTACATTCTGTTGCCAAGTAGAATAGGAAAAGACTTGAGACCTAAACTTGAAAATAAGGGGTGATGGGAAAATTAGGTGGAGGCAGAGGTCATTTCGGGAGGGATCGTGGGGGATTGCAGTTCCCCCGGGTGAAGTACTGGGGGGCGGGGCACATGACGAAGCCCCGCCCCCTGCTTCCGGCCCTCATTCAGCCAGGAGGAGGCAGGAGAAGAGGGAGGGTAAGTTGCTTCCTCCCTGCCTCTCCCCACCCCTGCCTGCCTGGGGCCAGGGAGGGCCTTCGCAGGGCTTCCTTGCACTCCCACCGGCCTTGCAGGTCCACCACCAGGCCCCTCATGGGGCTCGGCAGAGGAAAGAGAGGGAAAGATTGTTGTATCTTGCTTTGCAAGATCTGGCTGAGCTGGGTGCAAGAAAAGGAAGAGAGACAATTGGAGAAGATGACCTGTAGGCTGTTACTGTATCAGCCATCAGCCTGCTGTCTTATCTTGCTTTACTGCTGGCTCAGTTGATGTGCTCAGCATCATCTGTTAGGCAAGTTTCCTTCAGTCTTGGAGAAAGGCAAGTCTAGCTGATAGTTTTCCCTGCTGTTTTAGTGGCTGCATTAAAAAAATAACTGGAAAGATATTCAGCTGGATGTAGCATGATTTCAAGGGCTCTCCAGCTGACTTGGGCCCCCTGAATTTTATCCCCCCACCCCCCTCTGTCAGCAGCACTGTGAAGAGTCTGGTTTTAGTGTTGGCTTCATCTTTCCCCCAGTCTTCCTTCTGAGCAGAAAGATGCTGCTGGATTATAATGCACCTAGATGATGCAAAAATGCTTATGCATGAAAACTAAGGCACCCTGCAGTGAACAGCCTTCCATTCTGCACGCTGCAGCTGCCAAGTTATAGTTTGAACTGCTGGTAACATACTGTTGCACACCTACATTTTTTTCTAATATATATATAAGAACACAGGCCTCTGACTGTGGAGGTTCCCATTAGTCACCATGGCTAGTAGCCATTGATAGACTTACTACATTACTACATTGATAGACATCACTACATCCCCTCTGGCAGCGAATCCCACATTTTAATCACTCTCCTTTTGTCCATCCTGAGCCTACTGCCCATCAGCTTCATTGAATGCCCTGGAATTCTAGTACGTTGGGAGAGGGAAAAAGTTCTCATTGTCAACTCTCTCCACCCCATGCATAATTTTATAAACCTCTATCCTGTCCGCCACTAGTTGTCTCTTTTCTAAATTGAAAGTCCCAGGCTCTTCAGCCTTTCCTCATAGGGAAGGAGCTCCAAGCCTTAATCATCTTGGTTGTCCTTCTTTGTACTTTTTCCAGCTCTGAGATGAGGATGATGAACTTGCCACGGAAAATCACAACAAATGGGAATGTTATGGGTGTTTTAATAAAACATACCAAAAAGTGTGCTAATGCATTTTTGAAATCCTGGCTGTTCAAATTGTGACACTTTCCCTAGCTAAGTTGCCCGTTGGTTGCAGCAATTGGGTGATATTTGGCTATTGTGCAATTGCATTTCCAGGAGTTCTACGGTAGCAGTTTTTCTGTTTAAAATGTAAGCTGCTTCAGAGAAGGACTTTGTCCTTTTGGACCACTGTACTCTAAAAAAGAAACTCAAGAAAGCCGCTTAAATGCTGACAGTTTAAAAGTAGCCTGGAACAAAGAGAAATACTATCAGACTGTTCAGAGTTAAACCACCGGCCCAAATATCTGCTGGTTCCCTTCTGTGTTCTACTAAAAGGGTGTGGCAACATTAGCAGAATAGGTTATTAAACTCCAGGATCTCTGCAAAGCATTATTGGTCTGTTTTCCCAAGTGATGCTGAAAATAGTTTTTGGTTGTTCATTTTCCTTCTCTATAAAAATTGAACAAAAAAGCTACCCAAACTAGTATGAATACCTCTATTATTTGACATTTGAAGCTCTTTTTAGACAATATTGTTATGAGCCATTCTGGATCTTTAAAAAGAAACATTCTGGCAAGCTGATTATTTGAATGTTCCTTCAGGAGAAAATCCTAGACAGCTCAAAAGGACTCCCTCCTAAATATAAGCCATGTTTTTTTTGGTTTTAGCCATGCTATCTTCTAGCTTTGTCACACATGTGGCTTAAGCCACTATTAAGTTCCTGAGGCTAAGCATGTGACAATTGTGTGTAGTGGAATCCTGATGCCTTTTTTCCTATCTTTTCTGGTTTTGTTTGGGTTCAGGGAAAAAAGTGAGTTTGAGCAGAGGTGGCTGGAAGGAAGGATCCTCAGCCTATTCCCCAACCACTATTTCTCCATTATCAGTTTCCCCCCACCTAAGCATTTTTTCCTCTGCAACTTGGACATGCATTTTAATCATACACGGTTTATTTGTTTTTTCTAAACTGCTGGAAGGCTAATTTGAAAATAGTAAGTGAGAAAGGAGCAGGGGTCATTTGGGGGGGGGACGCGGGGGGACGCCATCCCCCCGGGTGAGGTGTGGGAGGGCGGGGCCTGGAGCTCCCTGCTGGTGCCCGCTGGAGGTCGCCGCCGGCTGTGGGGAGGACACACTTCCGGTGATGTCAGGGGGTGTGGCATATGCTAATGAGTTATGCTAATGAGTCCCCCTAGCTCTTTTTCTACGAAATGACCCCTGGAAAGGAGTTAAGCCCCTCCTTCCCTGTCACTTCTGCATTTAGAATCACTCCTCTCCAAAGTCATTTTTCTATTGTTTATATTATTAGCAATTTTCCATTTTCTGCTTTTTTTTCTTTTTAGTCGTTAAGAGACCTTGTTTATACATAAGCCTTTCTGCCATTTTTTAAACCAGATCCCAAACCTGTCCATAGTCCCCTGAAATAGTTTTTTTCCTCAATAGAGTAAAAGTTGATGTTGATTTTACAATGGAAGAAAGGAAATTATCTAGGTTAACTGTACTGTGTGACCAGCTGAGAGTATCTGAGTGACACTTTTTGCCTGCTAGAGCTTGCTGTACAAACTTTCTGGTGAACATCATTAGTAATCCCTCTTGGTTTAAATCATGTAAAGGCTTAAATCTTTTGTTAAATATATTCAGTTCACTACCAGTTCACATCTTTTTACCCAACATGTAACAGCCCCCCCCCCCATTTTGGGGAAGGTATCAGTTAGTTTGTTCCTATCTGTACTTCTGCTGGGACAGCTCCATGCTTTATTTGACAAAATGCAGCCATGTGGCTAAAAGAGTTATTAAAAGCATTAAAGCATTAACCTCTCATAACCCCATTTTTCACTTTGTACACATCCATAAGTGTTTAATCGAACTAGAGTTAAACACAAAAAACTTGGAGAAGAAACTTTATACATTCCCTTCAGTTTATACAAAACCAGCATGATAAGAAGCCAAAAGAAGTACAGGGAAGACAACGCCATGCAGAAAACACTCATCATTTCATTCACCTTCTATGCAGCTACTATCATATTAAAAAGCCTGGCTTCTAGAGTAATTACACATGGGTCAGGCTCCTTTCTGTAATAAATGACCTCCCCTTCTTTAAAAATGCTAGGGAAAGCATGGCTTCAATTAGAAAGAAGACCCTGGAGAACGAAGGAATGAATATTAGTCTCTTGGTGACATACAAGATGATCCTAAACAGAGTTACACCCTTCTAAGTCCATTGACTTAAATAGATTTAGAAGACTGTAGCTCAGTTTAGGATTGCCCTGTAATTGTCTTTTAAGGTGAAGGTTGCATGGTGGGATAAATACATGGTTATTATTCAGTTGTTTCAAGGGAACATATCTTTGTTGTGCACTAATCACATTTTGCTGGTATTTGTGCCGTGTGTAAGCCGCCCTGAGCCCATTCGCAGGGAGGGCAAGGTATAAATACAATGAAATAAAATAAATAAATAAATTCCAGCTGCAGTATTTGGTTACTCAAAAATGCCAGTCTCCATCTCATACAGTCATAAAGCACGCATTTAGTAATAGCTAAATACATTTAGTATGGTTACAAAGCAATTAAAGAATATTTAGTTGACTGTCTGCCTTTAACCCATTAACTAATGAATTAATTTCAAATAATTATACACAGTACCAAAACCTCATTACAGACTTTTTTGAGCTTTAGTATATGATAACAAAATGAGCAAAAGCCACCACTGATGTAAGAAGGAAAGGCATTGTTTTCCATTGCCTATTACGATAACACACCAGAACCAAAATAATTTTTAAAAAGAAATGTGTACCCTTAATTTGCCATCACACATTAAAATTAAAACTGAGCCCCAGTGATTAATCAGCTAAAGCTTCATTTAATTACAGTATCAATTAAAGCTTAAAGCTTGCAGCTCTAAGACTATTCAAAATTCTGTTTAACTCTTCATACTGTGACACTTAATCCTAGCAAGGGCTTACATTGCTTTAAAAAAAGCCGAGGAACACAAGTACATCTCTTTTGCTCATTGTTATACCATAACCATTATTCTCAAGTGGTTAAGACGCTGAACTGCAGGCTGTGGAAGGTCAGTAGTTCAGCAGTTCAAGACCCGGGTGCCGCAAGACGGGGTGAGCTCCTGTCTCTAGTTCCAGCTCCTGCCAACCTAGCAGTTCGAAAGCAAGAAATTGCAAGTAGATAAATAGGTGGGAAGGTAACAGCGTTCCGTGCGCCTTGGTGTTTAGTCATGCCGGCCACATGACCACAGAAACGTCTTCGGATAGCGCTGGCTCTTCGGCTTTGAAACGGAGATGAGCACCGCATCCCTAGAGTTAGATTCGACTGGCTTTCGAGCAAGAGAACCTTTACCTTTACCTTTTTATATATCTAA
>NW_015164728.1:115112-144610 GCF_001447785.1 Gekko japonicus
GAAACTGGCGGGATGGGGGGGAACTTATCTCCTCGTCCTTCTTCCTCCTCTGCCTCATGTGTGGAGGTCCCTCCCCCCCGGCGAGTATCGCGGGTCCGCCCCTTGTGGAAACTAATTCTCAAGTCTGGATGGTGTAAAAATAATGTCTTGCTAAATTGGCTTGTCTTTTAGAACTCTCCCGATATAACTGATGCCCAAACAATATTTGTTGCATTTATATCCTGTCCTTCCTTCAAGGAGTTTCGAGGAGTGTACATAGTTCTCCCTTCTTACATTTTATCCTAACAACTACCTTATCAGGTAAGCCCTCGGAAAGCTGTGGCAAATCAGAATAGACAATACTGACCGATAGACCAATGGTCTGATTCTGTATAGGATAGTTTCATGTTTTCATATGCATGTTCACTATACCACTCAATTTATTAAGCTGCAAAATGTTATGCTATTTGGAATGATAAACCAGTGAAAATAAAGTGAAGTGTTTTATAGGTTAACTGCCAGAATGTGAGTATTTCCATGCCTAATATCAGGCATTTTTATTATGCTTTGCATCTGGTTGTTCTGATAGATTGGTTTCAAACTGTAGGAGGAGAAATCTGGGAAAGGCTAGAACACTTGCCAGAAAGGTTTTTAATCTGAATAGATAAAATAAGAAGACCTATACAGATTAAAAACAATGTTTTTCCTCCCTGCAATATTAAAATCATGGGATAAAATATAGAATAAATTTGAGCTCTCTGTTCCCTCAAATGGCTTCTGTTCTATGTCATTTTAATAATATAAAAGCAGTAAGCAATGTGAGAAAGCAAATAGGATGTATATTGATGCTAATTTCATACATTCAGGAATTTACATTCTATAATAAATGTTTAAAGGGCCTTGAAAAAAAGACAAATCTTAGTTTTTAATGTAATCAAACCAGAAGGTATATAAATAGACTGAATTGGGAGAGCACAAGGAATGGTGGAAATAAACCATTTAAAAACAGAATCATTCATATCTGCATTTTATTGTAAGTAAAATCATTAAGAAAGAACATTAGAAATACAAACTGCATATAAAGCGACTTCGACTTTACAAATGTACCCATGACTAACTGATAAGCAGGTTTAAACTATCAAGGCCAGCCAGTTCTGTTTCTAAGAAAAGACTCCCCAAAGCTTCACAAACAGCTCTTGAACAGTGGATAAAATGAATACGATGGAAACATGGAATATTGTTCTCTTTGAAAACTGTCGCTGCCACCTCCATGGTCCAACTCCTATGCCTTTCTGAATGGAATATCTTAAATCTAGAACATAATTTCCCCAGCAAGGTTGCTGTTTAAACATAGTTTTTAAAAAATTTGGTTTGTATAGAGAATTTTGAAATTCTGCATTGATTCTGTATCATCAGCCTGCTTTTAAAGAGAGTTCTCAAATAATTTCTTGGCACAACGGAAATTCTCCTGAGAAACCACATATGGAAAATTCAAAGGCATTTGTTGCTTGCCACTTATGGTCACAATACTAGCATACGTTGTTAGGTTCTAATGCTGTTTCATGTTACCATCAAATATCAAATAATGGAACCAAACATGGAAGCATCAAATATCAAACATAGAAATTGGGTTGAAATATTGCCACATATTCAGCAAATATTTTAAAAATTGCAGAAGAAGAAGCAGATTTTAAAATGGATTTGTGGAAAATATTTTGGAGCTCGATTTTGCTCCACACTGTTGTTTTTCTCTTATCATAAGGGGGGAGGAAGGGCTTTGAGCAGCAGGAAAAGGAAGGAAGGAAGAGTGCTATACATTACACTGATCTTGGGCTGTGTGTGGATCTAGCACAAGGACTTTCAATCAGGTGAGGACCACAGTGCATAGGAAGAAGGTACTTTAACTTTCCTCCCACACTATTTTCCCAACCTCAGACATTTGCTCCATTGGGGGGTTCCATGTATACTAATGGGTTTCGCCAACAGAGCAAATAGCAACCTTGGGCCATCTGAAGTCAGAAAATGGTGCAAGGGGGAGGGTTTAAGCACCCACTCACCATGTGCCTCAGTCTCAGTTTGAAACAGGCTCCTGTGTACCTGGGAACTGAGTTAAAAGTGCACATCTGATGGAAAGTCCTGATGGCAGAGCTGGACCTGGTCATAACCCAAGGACTGTATAACATGTAGTTAGGCCTCCAGTTGGACATGGATAGCAGTGTCCTGTTAATCTCATACAGAATTTGTAAGGAGGTTGGTTGCAGAAACTTACCTCCTCCAAATCATTGTCAGAAACCAGTGGCTGACCAACATCGTGTTCCCCCCCCCCAGCCAATTACTCATTAGTGAAAATGAAGAACCTCAAAAGAGGTGTATTCATCCACTGTATGCGATGGTCTCTTCCTGTGGCTACATACACAAACTCTTCCTAATATGTTTAGAAGAACATGGGCTTATTGCTAATGGAAAATTGAAGGTGAATACTGCTTCCCATTCATCAGAAGCCATAACTATGTTTATTTATGAAGATTATGTTTTGTTGAGGTAGTGAACGTTACTCAGTGACCCTAAGAAGGCAGCCCCATTGTTCATGTTAAGTAGCCACTTTTGATAAATCTGCCAGAACTTCTTATGGCACCACATTGTTAGTCTAATATTCCTTGTACTGTTCAAACAAACTTCTACAAGATAGATTCCAGGCTGGACAGAAAGGGTAGGAGAAACATTATCTTTGATAAATGGATGAATTAAACGTCCAGTGTGTTAAGCCTACTGACAGCTCCACTCTGTTTCTGATAAAATGCTAACAGACTATGCCACAATAACTATTTTGCAGCACTCAGTTTTTGAAAGCAGGTATGGAATGGAAGGTTCTTTTCAGCTACTTGGAGAAAAAAGCCCCTGTTGGTGATTTAAAGAGCTTTACAATTTGTGATTTACCACTTGCCTTTTTAAAAATCCAGACATTGACTGTCCACATCTAGGCAAATTCAGGGATAAACCCAGGTCTCTGATAATTATGCTCAAGAGGTTCAGCTTACAACCTAGTTTCTGGTTGTGAGCAAGGAATCATCTGGAAGTGAACTTTTTGGATGTATCTGAATTAATCTGTATGTGTCAATTTGCACAATTAGAAAGTTTTTCACAGCACCCCATCTCCGCTACTACCAGCTTCAATTTTAAAAGACACACAGTAAAAATATTTTGAAGTTGCAACTTACTACTTAGTATCCCTGTGTGCCTTCCATGTCTACCTGTGAATCTAGCTAATCTTATGATCACTTCTTGTAATCCCTTGAACAGCTGCCACTGATTTGGTTTGAATCCCCACTCTGCTGTAGAAGCTTGTTGGGTGACTTTGGGTGGGTCACGGACTCTCAGCCTAACCTGCCTCACAGGTTTGTTGTGAGGATAAAATGGAAAAGAGGAGAGTAGTTATATTGTGGCAAGTTGTGAATTTGGTGATGTTCACTTATTGAACTATTCAGTTATTTTCCCCTGGTCCCTTAGGGCCAAAAAGTATGTGCTGCAGTTTAATTTCACTTTGCTGGTTGTTGGCTATTAGTTTTTGTTCAAGCAAAGGCCAGGAAAGGCCCTGCTTTTGTTCCAATAAAACTTTCAGTCCTTCTGGCATGGTGTGCTTGTGGAATTATTATAAGAGTGATTTAAGCTGCTTTGGGTCCCCACTGGAGGAAAAGGTGGGGTATAAATAAGTTAAATAATAAACAAATAAATATAAAAGATGCATCTGACAGCAAAGGCACAAAATGAGGTCAAATTGCAAGGAATTCTATAGTTTATACAAGCTGGTCAATTGAATGACTGTGACCTTGGGGGATGCTGCCTCTTCTCCAGTAAGTAAGTCAGTTTAGGTGTTGTGCTGGGTCAAACTAGCCACAGCCAGGCTGCAATGACCATGCAACTACTGTGCTCAGCTTAGTTCTGTGCTTGATACACACTTTACTGCAGAACATCAAGGCAATCTAATCAGCAGCTCACCTTACATGTAAATGAGGGGATTTGAACAAGGTGTGTTACTAGCAAGCACGTTAGCTGTGACATTCTCAGCTAACAAAAAAGCCATTGCAGTTCCAACATTGGGAGTCAAGTCATTGTGTCAGTTGTGAGATTTATTGTAACAAAATTTTGTCATGATGACCATCCCATAAAGTATTAACAAGACTATGTGTGACAGCAGGAGGTACACCATCTCTCTTTCTCATGCCTATGCAGTTATTGGCCAAGTAACAGGTTGGCAACAAAAAATGAACCACAACTTAACAGGTGAAATCTAATAGGAGTTGAGCCTGATGTGTTTATATCCATCACAGGATGGTGTGAATTGCTGGTGCCACTGGCTTTCCTGAGCACAAGAGATATAAACTCATCCTCCAACAGAGTCCTCTCCACTACTTCATTCAAGCAAGGCATATGAGAATTAAATAAGTATGTATAACCACCAGTATTTCTCTGTTCAGACTGCTTGTCAGATTTCTCTGAAATATTTGACATAAAACAGAAGACTTTATGCTATGTAGTACATAGCCAGCTCTCTGAAGAAGATTGGTCAATCCTTTGTGCTAGCCAGGAACCTCTTGTTCTCTCTCATAGCTGTCTCCTTCCAGTATATAACCGAGTAACAGTTTTCTCCCCCTTGAAATCTGTGCAAATCCAGTGGTGCTGTTCGATTTTCATGGCAGAGGCCCAGCAACAAGTACTTAGAGATTACTTGGCAGTCGAATTGAAATAGATGCTGTCAAGAAGCTAAAAAAAACAGTAGGTTGCTGTGCTTAAAGATCAAGGATAAGGCATTGCTGAAGTCAGTTTTTTAATATTGTTTGCAAAGTGTTGGGTATTACAAGTTGAAAACACTCAGTATATCTGGGGTTAAATGTTTGTTTATGTTACTCACAGGAAGTCACATGTTTCTCATGTAACCAATGTTCTTTAGATGTAGAAAGCCCGGGAATTTTCTCCCTGATCTAGGAATTTGATTGGGACTAAAGTGTCAAGGTGTATTACCATTTTATGGCTTCTCTTCCCGTCTTTGTTTGGTGTTCTGAAGAACAAGAAGAGCAGCCATAATCTCTCTCTTCTAGTTTTGTCTTTGTAGAGTAAGGATGTAGCCGATTATGCTCTGTTGTTATTTTCATCCCAGTTACCCTTCCCATGCTAGAATTTAGTAAAAACTTTATATTTTAATCACACATGGACTCTCAGTCTGAATTATTTTACTCTGGCTCTGCTGGACTCTCTTATCTCTGCTAAATACCAATTTTTCAATATCTCACTATCACCCAACACAAAGTAACCTGAAGACTGAAAGCTTCCAGAGAAGACAGGACAATGTGAAAGGGAAAGTGTATACAACAGGAGCTTGAAATCACAGCAGCAGTTTAGGTCAATTAAACCTGACTTTAATTTGAAATTGTGATTCACTTTGTGATACATTAATATATTCCTCACTGAGTAATGACAGATGCAAGAAAGACAATGCCAGTCAGAGTTCAGAATCCCACCCCTGATAGACCAGTGGGCAGCTTCGTGTCTTGAATATACTGAGTGCCTGCTTTTGAACAGTATCTTTCCTTGACCCCAGTGTAACCATAACCAGCCCCATCACAACTAGGACTGGAGTTAGGGATACTGGGTTGAAGCACTAATGGGAAATCCAAATGCCATTCAAATTTGTCTACTTCAGAAGCTGAACTATGTGCTCCTATCAATGTTCTATCACTCCTGGAACATATTTAGTTCTTATCAGGGTATAGGACTGTAAGGTAAGATGCAGAACGGTGCTGCAGATTCTGTGGGGAAGGATGGTCATTAATTAGTGCTTTAATGGCTAAAACAGGAGATTCTTAAATCATGCCTCCTTTAAAATCACTCAGAAATTATCTCCTAATACCAGGTGTGTAGGTTGTGTGGTTGATGTGTAGTGAGAACACATTTCCTGCTGTATCAGTCCAGTGGTCCATCTAGTTCAGCATCCTGTTTCACACACTGGCCAACCAGAGTTGCCCTGTGGGCCAACAAACACAGCATATAGGCCAAGGCTTTCCACTGATGCTGCCTCCTAGCATTGGTATGCAGATGTTAACTGCCTCTGACTATTCCCTTTAGTCACCATAGCTAATAGCCATTGATGGACCTAACCTTCATAAATCTGCCTAATCCCCTTTCAAAGCCATCGTCCACTGGCAGAGAATTCTGCAATTTAATTACTTGTTGAATAAGGAAGTACTTCCTTTTTTCTGTCCCAAACTGAACAGTCCCAAGCTCTTTAGTCTTTCCTCATCAGAAAGTGCCCCAGTGCCTTAATCATCTTGGTTGCTCTCTTCTGTACCTTTTTTGAGATTTGAAGACCAGAACTATACACAGTATTCCAAGTGAGGTAAACAGGGGCATTACGATATTAGCTGTTCTATTTTTAATGCCTTTCCCAATCATTGCCAGTATGGATTTGGCCTTTTTCAATCCTGCTGTATGAGTTGACATTTTCATTGAATTGTTCACTATAGCCCCCAAATCTCTGACCCTCTCAGGCTTGAACCACATGATACATTTTCTACAAGTCGAGAGAGTCCGCTCCACCCCGTTGCATGGTCCCAATCTGAATCAGGCCCTGTGATGCTTGGTAAAATAAGGTCCCTGCTGCAACTACCTGGTGACTGTAGGGTGAGTTGAGTCAGGAGAACCCAATCTTGACTTGTGGAGAAATTTATAGTGAAGTTTGTGGGCCAGTCTCTGACAGCTCAGACCCTGTTGGTATACATTTAAAGTTAGGATATATATATAATTGCTCCAGTGTGCATTATCTTGAATTTCCTGCATTGAACTTTATTTGCCACATTGTCACCCACTCACCCAGTTTGGAGAGATCCTCTTGAAGCAATTCACAGACTGCCTTGGTGAAGTTTTTGCAGTCTTGGTGAAGATTGTTTGCAGTCTTGACACTCAGAGAGGGAATTGTTCTTGGAGCAAACAGCAGAGAACTCAGACCAAGTGTGATCCCCTGGAGAAGGAAATGGCAACCCACTCCAGTATTTTTGCCAAGAAAACCCCATGGACAGTATCAAAAGGCTAAAAGATATGATGCCGGAAGATGAGCCCCTCAGGTCGGAAGGTGTACATCATGCGAAATGCTGGCCTGGATGAATCACAAGCTGGAATTAAGATTGCTGGGGAAAAGATCAACAACCTCAGATATGCAGACGATACCACTCTAATGGCAGAAAGTGAAGAGGACCTAAAGAGCCTCTTGCTCAGGGTAAAAGAGGAGAGCGCAAAAGTGGGCTTGAAGCTCAACATCAAAAAAACTAAGATCATGGCATCCGGCCCCATCACTCCTTGGCAAATAGAAGGGGAAGTCGTGGAAGTAGTGACAGACTTCACGTTCCTGGGATCCCAGATCACCACAGACTGTGACTGCAGCCATGAAATTAAAAGACGCCTGCTCCTTGGGAGGAAAGCAATGGCGAACCTAAACAGCATGATAAAAAGTAGAGACATCACCCTGCCAACAAAAGTCCACATGGTCAAAGCAATGGTATTCCCAGTAGTCATGTATGGCTGCGAGAGTTGGACTATAAGGAAGGCCAAGCGCCGAAGAATAGATTCTTTTGAACTATGGTGCTGGAGAAGACTCTTGAGAGTCCCTTGGACTGCAAAAAGATCAAATCAGTCAATCCGATGAGATGGTTAGATAGTGTCATAGATGCAACAAACATGAAATTGATCCAACTTCAGAGGACGGCGGAAGACAGGAAGGCCTGGCGTGATCTGGTCCATGGGGTCGCGAAGAGTCGGACTCGACTGTGCAGCTGAACAACAACAACAACAAAGATGTTTTTCTGTAGTAGGAGATGGTTATGCCTCCTCACAGCCCTTTGGCCTTCTAAAGTGTAGTATTTTTCTCTAATGAGAGCTTCTGATGCTTGAACCTGCCTGAGCATCATGCTACTTCAGTCCTTAGCCCAGCTTTTGGGGGAGGTGTCATTAGGAGATCACAGTGGTTGTTCAAAGGTATACATTATCTCATGCAAGCAAGTTACAGCAAGGCGGTTTGCAATAACTGATTAAAAACCAGGCAGAGTGAAACTAGGCATTCATTTTTCTGCTCCTGCCCCCACTTGTGATCTCATCTAGTTCTTAGGCAAATTCCCCACCTCAAGCAGAAGAGGCAACCCCAAAATAGTATAAATCTCACTTCAGTTTTTTGCCTAATGTTATACCAGTTTGTCACTGAGGGCAATAAAGAGGAGATTAAAAAAAGAAAGAAGGCAATGGCTCTGATAGATAAGATTATGGGAAAGGTGAATAAACTTGGTCAGGAAAGGATTAACTGATTCAGTGCTGGCCATCTTTTGGTTTTCTTTCCCCTACTTCTTTACAGGCAAAAAAATGGTTGCACGTTTTTCCATATATATGCACAACAAAAAAGGTCTAGAGATTTTTTTTTTAATGTTGAAAATTTAGGTGGGGTCAGGCAGGGCATATTTCTGAGGAGGCATTGTCCCCATATGCCTTTCGTAGTTATGAGCCTGATCTTAAGGGATTCTGTATGGGGGGGGGGGGGAGCATGTATTTGGGGGGGGGGGGGAATCTATAGTTTATTTTCTGTGTAGTCTTACTGAGGTTTGGCAATTTGATTCTGGGGTTACACCAAGATTTCTTACATTTCATAATTTGCTACTAAACCACCAAGCACAAGTTTGCTGCTCAAGAGTTTGCTTGACAAACCTAGCAGCTTTCCCAATAAACAGGCATATACCATGTGTGATTTAAATTTTTTTTAAGTCTACCAGTTAAATTATTACAGCTGTAATCCTACTTACACTTACTTGGGAGTAAGCTCCCATTGTACACATTAGGTCTTACTTCTGAGAAAAAAAAATGCAGGGGACTGGGGTGTAAAGATGGCTGTCCTGCTTTGCAACTCTACTGTACTGTTTCTGCATTTTGTTCCTGGGCTTTCTTAGTGTTTTGGCACAGTGAGGTTTTGGTCTCAAGCTGGACTCGTAGAAAGTGCTGAGACATTGTAAACATGTATACTTAGAACAAAATCCCACTTAGTTCAATGATTACTCCCTAGTAAGTGTGCTTAGGAATGCAGCCTTAGTCACCACACAACAAATAGAATCAATCCTACAGTGCCTCAACTTGTACTTCATACCACATCTAATTATTAGATCAGGAAGTTAAGAGGGAGTCTTCTAAGGAAATGTGCCTGTTTGGGGTCTCATTCTTGCTTTCAGAATATGATTTATAGATTAGCTGAAATGTGGGTCTCTTGCATGGGGGGTAGTGGGAGGAAAGAGGACAGCTCAAGTCTTCCTCTTCCAAATGACAGATCACAGATGGATTCCTGGAGGGCTAGCCAAGACCAACAGATTACTACATGATTTAAATTTTATTTTTAATGAAAAGCAACAACAGCAAAAGTGACCACCAGCAATCAGAGTCCCAGTAGCTATGAAAGGGCTGAGATTTTGCCCTGGGTTTAAATGTTTGACAAGAGCTTTATAAATAAGCAGGAGAGGTGGTTTATGTTGCATTAATGAGGCTGATAGTGCTTAATTACCAAAGTGGCATAAACAATCCACTACCAGATCAGGCAGGCAGGGTGAGTTATGCAGACAAGATCCAGCTGGAGGGAACAGGATTTTCATTAACTGTTTGAATACCGAATTTAGCAGACAAAGGCAGCAATCCTATACACGGCTGCCTGGCAGTAAACTCACTGAATAAAGTAGAATTTAAAGGTGACCAATACCTAGGATTACAGTGATGAAAGTCTCTTACCCAATGCATTGACTGGGTTTAGTGACTCTGGTCTTCTGTTAAGAACATAAGAACATAAGAACATAAGAACATAAGAGATGCCAATGTTGGATCAGGCCAAAGGCCCATCCAGTCCAACACTCTGTATCCCACAGTGGCCAGAAATACCAGTGCCATCAGGAGGTCCACCCGTGGGACCAGGACATTAGAAGCCCTCCCACTGTTGACCACCCCCAAGCACCAAGATGATTAATTGTAAGGATTAAATTGTAAAGATTAATTGTAAGGCAGGCAGGATTTAAAGAACAGTCCCCCCAGTCTAGTGCATAATGTGTGATGAGTTCAGACTCCAGAACAATGGCTTTTCATGCAGATTATGTCCCATCATCTCCAGTTAATGGATCTCAGGTGAAGGAGTCAGGGAAAGACCCTTTTTTCTGACTGAAGAGCTGCTGCCAGTCAGAGAAGGCAGCTCTTAGCTCAATGAACCATGCTGCTCTTTGCCTCTGGGTGTTCTCTGCAGCAGTGATTCCAAAGAAGAGAAACAAAATAAGAGGAGGAACAGCTTCATATACAGAGGCCTAAAATCTCTGCGGTCTGCTGAAAATGAGTTGGATCCTATGGCTCCCTTCCACTAAGAGAACAATCCAGAGCAGGTCTACTCTGAATTCTACTCAGGTCTATTCAATGGGGCTTACTCCCAGGAAAGTGTTCTTAGTATTGCACTGTAAGTCTTCCTCCAACACAGAGAGACTTCCTTCAAAAAAGAAAGACTTTTTCCATCACGGGATGTCTTTCTCCATCAGAAGAAGTCTTTCTCCACTGGAGGAAGTCTTTCTCCCTGGGAGGAAGACTTACCAGAAGAGAATCATAGGAGCTTTTATGTTACATTTCACATGTTGTGTTTGTTTTTATTGAATTAAGGGATTTCCAGTAATTTCCTCAGTATATTTCATTATCTACATTTTAATTCGTACTTGTAGTATGACATAAATAAAATCATTGGATCTTCCCAGATTGTTTTGCTAAAAAGACCACCAAATATATTTTTCAGCTACCTGTACTTTAAACCCAGGCAAGCTTGCTGAGCTGAGTGATATGTATCTGTCTGTCTACCTACTTTACAGAAGAAGGCAATGGCAAAACACCTCTGCTTGTCACTTGCCTTGAAACCCTATGGAGTCTCCATACGTCAGCTGCAACTTGACTTCAATTTACACACATTCAACCATCCATCTTTCCTCTAAAGAGTTCAGGGTGATATGCACAGATCTTCCTGATGCACATTTTATTTGTATTCTTACTAAATTCATCAATGAATTCAAATCTCAGTGGTTTAAATTGGTCTATCATACAATAGTGATAAAAGATGGCAAGAATAGACAGGTGCTCATTATGGAGTACAAGAAAATATTTCTACCTCTATCACCAAGAAAATATTTCTACCTTTATCTCCAAGAAAATATTTCTACCTTTACACCAAGCTGCTGGGGAAATATTAGGGTTGCTGCAAAAAAATAATAATTAATTTTCATTATGGCACTGGATAAAATATGAACTTGTAAAATAAAGGTTTATAACTGCACCAGACATTTGCAGATTAGTGTGCAAGGAAGTCCAGGAAAGTAGTGAAGATGTTGGCTTCCCCCCTCCCACAAGGCTAGATCCATATTCAGTCATTAAGGCTCAGCTTTCAGAATACCGGAGCAGTGTAACAACATTGTAAGTCTTACTAGACTGTGGGGTTATTTCAGATTATTTAGAGAATAACAGGCTACTAGGCAACAATATCATTTCCAGAAGCAATTTAGAATTACTGCATATTATGGGATAACAAGCAGCATTAGCAGTTAGAATGCTGGACTAGGTTCAGATCTCCTCTCTGCCATGGAAGCTCACTGAGTGATCGTGGGCCAGTCACTTTCTCTCTGCCTACACACCTCATAGGGCTCTTGTTATGAGGAACAAATGGATGGCAGGAAAATGGTGCTGTAAGTCACTTTGGTCTTCATAGCTGGGGGAGCCTGGGCAGCAAGCTAGACAATCTGGTGAAGACCATGACTGGAGTAGAGGAAATGGCATCACAGATAGCAGGGACAGAGGCGGGGACAGATTAGGACCTGCTAACCTCAGCAGATTACCAAAACCCTGGTAGTAGCCTGTGAGGGGGATGTGGCCTGGGACCAGCATATTGGATTGAGGATGGTTGGCTGTCACTGCCACTATGGTTGGTAAGACTCTGCTTAGGCTTTTGACCATGGCATTCAGGATTCATGCTATGTGAATAGCCCTGGGGAAAACACTGACACATGCAGCTACCTCCCAAACCACAATGGTTTCCATACACAACTTCTGAGACCATGTACCTCCCTATTTGTTGAGATAATACATGGTGGATGTGTTGTCCGTTTGAACAAGCACCCTCATGCCTTGGAGGTAAGGGTGAACCTAATTGCATGTAGTTCAAGAACGTTAATGTGAGGGCCACTACTATGTGCTGACCACCTGCCCTGAACACTTCGCAGTGGGCACCTCAGCCTATTAAGGAAACATCAGTAGTGAGGGTGGCCTGAGGAGCCCGACCCCAAATTGGACTCCTGTAAAAAGATTGGCATCCTCTGTCCACAAGCTAAGAGATCTCAAAATAGTGCTGGGAATAGAGAAGCAGTGCCCAGGGGATGCCTCATACAGTCAAAGCTGGAGACTATGCATGTGCGATCTAGCCAGGGGAACAACAGCTGTGGTAGATGCCATAAGGCCCAATAAGCATTGGACAGATTTAACTGACTGCCACCTGTTTTGCAGAAAGGCATGAGCCATAATCTTAATGGACTTGCCCCTATCCAGGGGTAAGAAGGCCCTCTCTTGCAGCAAATCTAGTGGTGCCCCAATAAACTGAACCTGGTGGGAAGTCCCCAAGCAGGATTTTTCCCAATTAACCACTAAGCCCAAGCCTATGCAAGTGACAAGGATCACATCCAAGGAGCTCCTGAGACTGGGCTACAACCAGTCATCCAAATAGGGGGAAATGGTGCAAAGGGAAATGGTCCTTAAATGAGCCACAGCTACTCAGCCACACTGTGAGGTGCAGTGACATGATGTCATGATAGAGCAAGGAACCTATGTGAAGCAAGTCCTCCTCCCATGGAAGTCTTATGTGAACCCCCTCTGAGAGGCCCCAGAGGATTGAAAACCATATTCACCTGGGCCAATATGGGGCTATGACAATGTATATTGAATGCTCCAATTTTAGTTTGGCAATCACCTTGGGTAGTATAGTAAAAGGGGGATGTCACATATGCTCCTCCCAGGCCACCAGACTTTCTATTAATAACTGCAGATCTCCACAGTTTTCTCTTAATGTCCTCACCCCTACACCTCCACGCCCTCCCTGTTAGATTTACTGGTCTGGTACAGCCAGGAATCTCTATACTTAGCAGAGTGTACTAGGCTACATGCAGCAGTAGCTTCTGAGTACTGTGTGCGCTAGCAAACTTACAGAGTTACACGGAACCACTTGTCAGTTTCAACCTAATAAGAATCCTTTATTCAAGGAACTACATTCTAGATAGTGCAGGTTGAGAGATAGGGGTAGCATCTAATCTAACTAGCTAGTTGGATGCAGATGGAGAATGTCTGTCCTGCATCTATGGTGACAAAGATAGGGAGTGTGTGCTCCTGAGAGAGAGAATGTGTCAAGCTGGAAGGAAGGAAGTCTTGTCCCTAAGAATAGCATTCTACTTAAAAGGATAGTATCAGATAGCAGGAAGGAAAGGATGCTCTGTGTGTCCTGACCTCTCTCTCTGTCTCTAAATCTATGGTCCTGTCTCTGAAGGCTGAGGCAGGGGACAGCATATACTCCTCCATTTCCAACACTCCCAATGGGTTTCAAGCTCCTGAATGTGCTCTGCTGCTTTCTTAGTGAGGCCTCCAGCACCCACACTGTGGATTGATGGGGCTGGTGCGGAGATGGTATGTAGGATTAAAGGAGTTGGCTTGTCCATCTGTCTGCTCTGCAAGCAGCCCCACCATATCCCCAGGACTGGGATGAGAGCTGAGGGTTCTTTATCAGGAGCCCCTCATCCTCCACTGCTCTCTGAGTTCATGACCTGTGGATGGGGTGTCCTGCCTAGGCTGTGCCTTTGCTCGTTGCCCTGTACTGTGCTGGGTCTGGCCCCTTGCTGAGGGACTGGGACTTAGGCTCACCATTTTGTGCCTCAATGACCTTAAGATTGAGGCTTCACCAAAGGACTTGGGGGGAGGGGAGAGACAAAGACAGGAGGGTGGCACTTATGTCAAAGTCTGTCTTGCAGCTGGTTGAACTTGGTGATTGATAGGAGCAAGAGTTTGGTGAACAAGACTGCAAGAAGCCCTCACAAAACCTTGGTGACTGCTGCCCTGAGTTCCAATCACCTCTTTTAGACATCAACCACCTGCTGCCCTCCATCATAATTATTGTTAGTGGGAGGTTGGGGTGGGGGAGAGGGACTGAGTGAATGAGATTTTATAGTTTTTAGTAGGTTGTTGTTAGTATTGGGGTGTTAAATTTACCATTGGTTAAATTTACCATTGGTTCTGAAGGGCTCCCACTATCAACTCTGGTTGTGATGGGAAGTCTAAAACCTCAGATGCTGTGTTGCATTGTAAGGGGTTAAGGGATTAATGGAAGCTGCAGGGGAGAAGCAGGCTCATTTTCTCTTGGAGGCCAATATGGGGCCAGGGATACCTGTGATTGGGAGGTTTGGCCAGTATGGTGGTGGGATCCACTCTGAGACTCCAAGTGAAGGGCGGGGTATAAATCCAATCTCTTCTCTTCTTAAATTGAACCATTGGTTCCTATTATCAACAGCAGTTCTGAAGGGCTCCTACTATCAACTCTGGTTGTGATGGGAAGTCTAAAACCTCAGATGCTGTGTTGCATTGTAAGGGGTTAAGGGATTAAGGGAAGCTGCAGGGGAGAAGCAGGCTCATTTTCTCTTGGAGGCCAATATGGGGCCAGGGATACCTGTGATTGGGAGGTTTGGCCAGTATGGTGGTGGGATCCATTGCAATCTCCCTGTCAATGTTGATACAGTGAGGCCCCTTGGCCATGATTGGGTTCGGTGTTTGATCAATTCAGTTGACTCACTCAGACCGATGTGGACAGGGTCCTATCAGCTGTTGAACCCACCACTTGTCCCCTTGATCCATGCCCTTCCTGGCTAGTTAAGGCTACCGCAGGGAGGGTACGAACTTCCCTGGAAGGCATTTTATTAATCTGTCCCTGAGTTCAGGGGTCTTCCCAGGAACATTGAAGGAGGCAGTGATGAGGCCGCTGCTGAAAAAACCATCACTAGATCCTGTTGATCTGGCTAACTACTGCCCAGTTTTGAGCATACTGTTCCTGGGCAAGGTGGTTGAATGGGTGGTGGCAGAACTGCTGCAGGTCTTCCTGGAGAACACATCAGCCTTGGACCTGTTCCGGTCCCGCTTCTGACCTGGCCATGGGATGGAGATGGTGCTGGTCGCCCTTACAGACGATCTCCATAGGCAACTGGTTTGGGGTGGGTCTGCTCTGCTGTTGTTATTAGATCTGTCAGCAGTGTTTGAAATGGTTAACCATGAACTATTGACCTTGCCACCATTGGATTAGATGGGACGATCCTTCAAATGGCTATGCTCATTTCTCCTAGGGTGGGGATAGAGGGTGGTGCTAGGTGAGAGGGCCTTATCCCAATACCTGATAGTGTGTGGGGTTCCTCAGGGATCGATCCTCTCCCCAAAGTTGTTTAACATATACATGTGTCCTCTCGCCCAGTTTGTCAGGAATTTCGGGCTTGGGTGTCACCAATATGCAGATGACTCTCTTCTCTAGCACTATATATGTTTTTCAACTTTTTTGCCAAGGTAGAGCCTGAAGCAGGTTTGGGAAGAGTGCTCTCTCCACCTCTGCCATGTGCTGGTTTAGGCAGGAAACACTGGTGCAAGATGGAGGTGAGGGGGCAGTGCTTCGAATGTTCTAGAAAGGTCTGCATTCTTCATCTCTGCAGCTGGCCTGTGCCTGTCCCATGTGGGACTGCATAGAGGCCATGAAGATTAATTAAAATTATTAAAATTATAGCAACCCTATGAATTAATGTCCTCCAAAAACATCCTGTTATTAGCAGCCTTGTTCAGGTCTTGTAAACTGAAGGCTGTGGCTTCCTTGATTGAGACCGATTTCATACATGGTACTTGCCTCTGGTTCCATGCAGGGTAGTTTGCCCCGGATCGTTCTAATGGATTTCCCATTAAAACTTTTGGTGCACAGTTGTTTCCTGCCACTTCCCTTCTTCCAGTCCCCTTTCTTCACCCTCCTCCTATTCCCTCCCCCCTTTTTAACCCTTTAAAAACACTACAAGGAGCAGCAGATGAGTGGGGCAGGTGAGTGGGCGTGGAAAAAGGGGTGTGTGTTTTGGCTTCGCAGCCAGGCAACAGGAAACTTCTGGGAAATCAAGGGTCACGCTGAAACAGGGCAAATTGGGGGAAGAAGTGGGTCAAAATGCCGCCGTGGGTCTAATGGTGTGAAATTGACCAAAACAAGTGGGGGGAATGGAAGAGTGAGCGCGGGACAAAGGCTTATGTGAAATCAGTGTGAGTCAATCCATCTCATGTTGGGTCTTCCTCTTTTCCTGCTGCCTTCAACTTTTCATAGCATTATTACCTTGCCCAGTGACGCTTGTCTTCTCATAATATGACAACAAAAAAAAAAAGAATAGCCTCAGGTTAGTCATTTTACTTTCTAGGGAGAGTTCAGGCTTGATTTGTTCTAGAAACCACTTATTTGTCTTTTTGGTGGTCCACAGTATCTGTAAAATTGTCCTCCAGCACCACATTTCAAATGAATCAATTTTGTTCCTGTCAGCTTTCTTCATTGTCCAACCTTTACACTCACACAAAGTAATGGAGAATACTATGGCATGAATCTTGGTTGCCAGTGACACATCCTTACACTTGAGGATCTTTTCTAGTTCCTTCATGGCTGCCCTTCCCAGTTTCAGTCTTCTTCTGATTTCTTGGTTGCAGTCTCCCTTTTGGTTGATGATGGAGCCAAGGAATAGAAAATCTTTAAAAATTTCAATTTCTTCATTGCCAGTCGTGAATTACACAACTTTTAGTCTGATATTAGTCTATAATGACCAGTAGTCATTACTTTAGTTTTCTTGATGTTCAGCTGTAACCCTGCTTTGGCACTTTCTGCTTTAACTTTCATCAGAAGTTGTTTCAAGTCTTCGCTATTTTCTGCCAGGAATGTGGTGTTATCTGCATATCTCAAATTGTTAATGTTCCTTCCACCAAGTTTCACTCCACCTTCATCTAAATCTAATCCAGTTTTCCTGGTGATATATTCTGCATATAGATTGAAGAGATAGGGAGGTAAAATACATCCTTGTCTGACACTTTTGCCAACTGGAAACCGTTCTGGTTCTCTATATTATGTCCTAATAGTAGCCTCTTATCTGGAGTATAGGTTGTACATCAAAACAATCAGATGTCCCCACACACCCATTTCTTTTAAAACCAACCATTGCTTTTTATGATCCGCATAGTCAAATGCTTTGTTGTAAACTATGAAACGCAAGCTGATTTTCTTCTGAAATCCTCTTGCCTGCTCCAATAACCAATGCAAATTTCCAATATGATCCCTAGTGCCTCTTCCATTTCTGAATCCAGCTTGAACACCTGGCATTTCTTGTTTCATATATAGTAACATTCTTTGTAGTATGATTTTGAATATCACTTTACTTGTGTGAGAAATTAATGTGATGGTCTGATAGCTGCTGCACTCTTCAATGTCTCCTTTTCTCAGAACTGGAATGTAAATTGAGCTTTTCCAGTTGTGTCACACAACACACAACTTGTGTGTTGGCACAATCTTGTTAAGATTTTGATGGATTCTATTTCTGTGACTTGGGAATGGCTCTACTGATATCCCATCTGCTCCTGGTGATTTGTTTATCCCAGTTGCTCTCAGTGCATCTTTCACTTCACTTCCTAAAACTGTACATTCTTCAAAAGATTCTTCTTGGAAGAAATCTGTTATCCTTTCATCTGTTTTGTATAGTTTTTCAGTATATTGTTCCCATCTTTTCTTCATTTTGTCGTGTTCAATTAATGTATTTCCGTCAGTCTTTCAGCATGCCTAACCATGCTTTAAATTTTCCTTTGATTTCTTGGATCTTGTGGGATTAATCAAGATTAATTAATGATGATTAATAATTAATTATTTATATTAGTCTGTAATCATTTCCTCTAACCCAACTAAATAAACATAACTATTTAAGAGCAAGATTATAGTTTAATAAACTAATTGTAGAAGATCCTTGATAACAAATTGCAATGGCATAGCTAACTATTAACTTTATTATAGAGATATATGCTCTAAGCAACTTCCTTCATGGAACCAAACAGCGGGGTTGCACCTAGGGCTGCCAAACCTCTTGCCACAGAGCAAGCCAATGATTCCCGCTCCGCCCCTCCCCGCCACTATAGATCAACCTATGCAATTCAGTAAACAAGAGTACCACAAGCAGGAAAAGAGCAGCTCAGATGAGAAATCATGTAGCTGCACATGATTCTGCCAAGAAAACAAGGCCATATATTAGAGAGGAAGAGAGAGATCTGTCCTGCAAGAAGTTCTTTCCAAGCATTAAATGAGTTGATCGGTCAACTCCATTGGGAAGAAACCTATCCAGGACATAGCATGGGGCTGAACCATTGTGTATATAGTTGACCTTGATGCCCCAGAAATATATGGATGAGGGCGCTCCAAAGTTACATGTGTATATAAAAGATGAAAAACTCTTTCGGCTACAAAGAGGCCACAGCAGGGGCACCAGTGTAATACATATGATTCTTTATAATAAAGAGGAAAAGGTTGCTATGTAGTTATGCTAACACAGATTTTGGCTACAGTTTCCAAAAATCTCATTACTATATTACACAACGCAGCACGCTTTAAAATGCCTGCATTTTGTATTTCGTTTTAGTAGTATGGATATTCTGTGCCATCAATCCACAAGTTTGTCAGTGTGAAGCAGTCAAAATGAGGAAATGCCAAACTCTAAATCAGGACAAAAAAACAGTTTAGCACATTGGACAGAGAGAGAGAGAGAGAGAGAGGGAGGGAGGGAGAGGGAGATTGCTGGGAAAATGTGACGTGAGGATCCCAATAGCCTCTGTCCCTGATGATTCAGTTATTATTTGATTTATGTGGTCTTGCCACTGCCCTTGCTCTGACCCTCGGGACGGCTGTGTGGGAAGTTTGTGTCTTAGATAGAGCAAAGCGCTGCTCTGTAAAGTGTGGGGAGCCAAAGAGAATGCAAAGAAACTGATAAATGCAGAAAGGCTCACTTGACTTCAGATGAAATAACTGGATGCACCCCAAAGAGGAATGATAGGAGACTAGTGCTCTATGTAGAGTAAGTATTGTATTCTCTTTTGAACATGGGAGCAGCTTTCACAAATTTTGCACTTGAGATATGTCACGTTTGTCAACTGATTTTCAGAAAATGCAGTATGAATGATAAAGTATGTATCTGGTCATTTTAAAAATTCATTTTATGTAAAACGCCTAGTAGCTTAGTCAGTATTCCTGCATAGCATTGCCAACCCTAGTCCTGCATGAGCATACCTGTCAACTATATTGATTTAATGGGGATAGTGCCTATTTTCTCTGAACCTGGATGGGTTGCTGATGTACATTGAATTTTTACTCCTCCTGGTACTGGAAATGCCCACTGTATCCATTGGACTGGCAAATACAAAATCAGTTTTACCTGAGAATTGCTGCTTAGCTAATGTGTCTTTAAAATTATGAACTGTTTAATATTTAAGCATATTGCTTTCTAAACATGACATCTAAATAGGGAAAGCCACTTCTTCAGTTGTAAGGGAATGCAGAGTTTGAAATTAATATTTTTCGGGGGGAAATGCTTGGGCAGGGCATGCAGTCAGGCCCCATACAAATAGTTTGCAGTGGCAAAGTTCTGGATCCTCCAGATTCTACACTCTTAGCAGGATAAAATGGAATTGCAAGATTCATCCACCCTATAACTCAGGTGGAACTTATAAAAACAAACCTTGTTAAATGGTGAGATACCCTATGAAGGTTATTCTACTTAGTAAATTAGGCATAGACATTCCCAGAATGCAAAAATGGGAGAAAAGGTCTTCTTTACTACTTTATTTCGTTTAAGCACAATGTACTTCATAATATGAACCTCTGAGTGTGCTTCTAGACTGTTTAACAACTTCTAGACTGTTGGTATCAGTAGGGCTAAAGGGTCATGGGCAGTGTTCCCTCTAAGCTGAGTTAGTGTGAGCTAGCTCACAGTTTTTTAGCCTCTGGCTCACAGATTTTTGTCTGAGCTCAAGAAGGAGGGCTCCAGAGCAAACTAATTTATGCAACAGCCAAATCGCTTGCTCACAACTTTAATGCCAGTAGTTCACGAGGTAGAGTTTTTGCTCACAAGACTCCACAGCTTAGAGGGAGTGTTGGTCATGGGGAGAATACCTTGCAAAGATGGTGCGCAGTAGCTCAGAAGTTTGATGCAACCACTGCTGTTTGTGCCTCTCATGATGGTCCATATGAGCCTACAACACCCTGTGAATTGCAGTCACTAGATGTACAGTGCAATCTTAAACAGAGTTACATCCTTCTAAGCTCATTGATGACTTTCTAAATCAATCTTCTTAGCATTGCACTGCTAGTGAATCAGCAAGCCTGTCACCTGGAAATGTCCTTAGCTCACACAAAAGTGAACACTAGTTTAGTCAGTGTATAAGTAATAGAGACAGTTTTTTAAAAAGTATTGAAATCATTTGCAGTATCATGTGCACTAATCTCTCTTGCTGAAATGCATCTAAGCAAATATTGTTGATGCAGATGATTGTGGTATATACCAGTGAGCAACTACATCCCTAAACTAATTTGCTTGGAAATAAGTCCATTGAGGTCTATCTCAGTCATGACAAAATCTCACTATTAAAAATAGAGGCTGTCATGGATTGTGATGGCACACAAGTGTATTTCAGTGTGAAAATGTCACATCAAGTATATGCAATGAGCATTGCATTTTAATACGCAGAGTCCCCATTAACAGTGTTCCGTGCGCCTTGGTGTTTAGTTATGCCGGCCACATGACCACGGAAACATCTTCAGACAGTGTTGGCTCTTTGGCTTGGAAACGGAGATGAGCACTGCCCCCTAGAGTCAGTTTTGACTAGCTTTCGAGCAAGGGAAACCTTTACCTTTACCCCTATTAAATACAAGTGGATTTTTGTCATGGAAGACTGTAAGACAACTGTGCAAAGCCTTATGAAAGTACCAGCCTGCAAATGCGTAAAAACAAGTGTAGCCCTTACTAGAGCTTTCACTCTTGTGGCCTCCGCCTTGAGGAGTGGTTCAGAATGGTGCTTTGATAAAGGTATAGGATTGTAGTACTGTTTATTGCATGCATTATCTAGCTTCAGCTGCCTTTATTTTTGTAATCAATTTTCTGCATTGTTTATGGTATGCCATGTTTTAAACTGGTTTTTTGTCTGCAGTTTGCCTTCTAATATTGTAATTCTAGTCCTGTTGCATTCTTCATTGGATGTTTTATGCTGTCTGCTTGCATTGTTTATATAATATACATATTTTATAATCTGCTTTGAGTCTTGGAGAGAAATACATACAATACATATACACATACATTTCCCACTGCTGTACACAGTGCTTTTTATTTTTTAGTACTCATATATGAAATTGCACCAATTTCTACAGTTCCCCGCTCAGGTGCTGGTATTCAGTACCAGTGAGTAACCACCACAAAAAAGCCCTTGCTGTACACAATAAATACATTTCTCTAAGTTTACCATACCCAGTGATTAACACACTGGTTATATTATATTTTCTGGGATCAACTGATTTACATATAGGAACTTGGTCATGTCTGAATGCACCCTGTGCTTCAGAGGAGTTAATTTCCAAGCAGATATGATTAAAATGGCAGTCTGAATTTGATATTTATTTGCATATTTCTTTTCATATATTTATTTCAGGCATTTTAAAGTTGCATTTTCTGCCACAATGGCACTTATAAGGGTATAGAACAAAGCAATAAAACAGAATCAAAAGTTAATTTAAGAAATCATAAAACATTTAAATATCCCTCATTTGATACTGCTACTGTAGACAGGAAAGAAGTAACATTCACTCTGATCTTATTAAAGAGCACACACAGTTTGATCTATGCCTTGATGCTCTGGTGATTGTGAAAGCTTTCTTTGTAAAATTAATTACTTGAATTGTAGCTGAATCTGCTGAGAATGGTCTTAAACATGATAACGGAGGGATTACAGCACAAACCCATCTAAATCAATGGATTTAAAATGGTATAACTCTGTTTAGGGTTGCACTGTCAGTTATATTGCTCTCTCCTGTGCCTTTTTATCCCAACTTTCCTTCAAGGAACTTGGGGCTGTGTATACGGAGCTCCTCTCCTTTAACCTGACAACAATCCTGTGAGATAGGTTAGGATGCGAGAGGGTGACTGGCCCAAGGACTTTCAATACAATTTGTGGCTGGGAAGGGATTTGAATCCAGGTTTCCACCGTCTCACTCAAACACTCTAACGACAACACAATACTAAATTTTGGTGTATCCTGGATTTAATGACATGGCATTTCAACAATCTGTATATTTAGAGATGAAGGCAAGGTTAGGACAGGATCAAAATCAAGACTCAAATCTACTGCTCAGATCTGATGGCTTTGCAACCTTGTTTTCTTTCCCAGGATATGAGTGCTCTACAGAAATGCAAGAAGACTTTCAGCTTGAATTCCTAAAATTCTCTCTGGTTAAGAAATTTCCCTTTTGACACAACTGTCAAAATATTTACGATAGATGTTAATGTACTGTCAGTTCAAACATACTGAAGTACTCCCTGGAGGGTCTCCTGCAAGACCTATGCTCCACATTGTGTAATAGTTAAAGCAAGCATAGCTTTTGCTGCCATTAATAACACATTAACAGCTGAGCAGTGTCTTTTCTACTCATAAATAGTCACCGCCAAAGTGACTCACTCACATGTCCAGATTTTTTCTTTATATACCCATTAGTATGAACAGTTGCATAAAATAGATATTTCATTTTACTTTTTCTTGCACTGTGGGTGTGAGTCTGTTTTTAAAGGCAAAGTTTTCAAGTTCCTAGTACCCTAAATGAAAATCTTGTTTAATTTAGGCAGAAAGTATGGACTATATGTTGTATGACCACCAACTAGTTCACACTTTCTTCCATATATCCAAGTGTTTATTGGAGCAGAATATGGCTGGTACAAAGGAGCTTCTTGTAGAGGTACAGTTCCATTTGTGGGTGATAATTATTTTAAAATTCTATTCAGTATTCTACAGGGGTGTGTGTGTGTGGGGGAAGACTTAGACTTGTCATTTAATTAAAAGTAAATCTAAAAGAAAAATTTTGTACTTTCCCCAGACACAACAGAGAAAAAAGTCTCTAAAAGCTCTTTATGGAATCACCTAACATCAATTACCTGGAATATAGATTTCCATAGGACTGGTGTTAAATGTAGCATTTTAGAAAATTAGTGTAATAGTTATAAGTACAGAGTGAATGTCAGGCTATAGTTTATAAATTCTGGCTACTCAGAATATCCTGAAGGTTCTACTTAGGGCTAACAATTTTCAGTGCCTATTTATGTTATTAACATTTTCTAGATTAATTTTTTTTACAATATACAGTACATAGCATCATCCCCCCCCCATGACATGCATATTTGATTGAAAATTTCTTTTTAGGGAATTCATCTTTTATTGGAATGTTATAAATAATTTTTGTGGAATTGTCACTGAGAAGAAATTGTGCTCTTTTAATATCCCATCCTTCCTCCAAGGAATTCTGGCAGCATACATGCACCTCACCAATTTTATCCTCACACAGGTTTGGCAGATACATGACTGGCCCAGGGTTACCCAGTGAGCTCCATGATGGGGGATTTGAACGTAAGACTCCTCATGCCTAATATGACACTTTAACCACTACATCACACTGACTCCCTCCAATGAAACAATTTTGTGTTGTTCTTTAGGAATGGGAATTGAGTTTGCCCCAAAATGAACATTTAAAAAGAAATCTGGGAAACTAATTTTATGCTGGATTTCTGCTACAACAGTTGGCATGAGAAGCAATTCTGTGCCTTCATGCATGCAATCTAAACTTATTTCATTGGCATTGTGAACAGCAAGCAATATTTATATATTTGATTTATAGACCACCCTCCTGTGTGTCGGGCTCAGGGTGGTGAACAACATATTCAATAAATACATTTGGAAATCAAATTAAAACAAATTAAAAACAATAAACAAGTTCTGTAACTATTTCAGATGGCACTTAAGGGACCAATTTATGTCCTTACCCCATGAGGGGAAAGGAGAGATGGGGGAGGCCAGGCTTGATGAAAAACTGTTGCTGTCCTCAACCATAGGCCTGGTGGAACATCTTGGTCTTGCAGGCTCTGCAGAACTGCACTAGATCCTACAGGGGATGGATATCATTAGGCAGAGAGTTCCACCAGGTCAGCACCAGGGCCAAAAAAACCCCTGGCTCTGGTTGAGAACAGCCAGATATCTGTTCAGGCCAGGGAGCACCAGGAGGTTCTTCTCCCCAGAGCATAATGCTCTTCAGGGAGAGGAGGTCCCATAGATACATTGGTCCCAGACTGTTTAGGGCCTTAAACCTTGGATCTGACCCAATATTTGACCGGGAGCCAGGGCAGGTGGTGAAGCACTGGCTTAATGTGCGCCATCAAAGGGGTTCCAGTAAGGACCCGGGCTGCTGCATTCTGGACCAGTTGTAGTTTCCGGGTCAGCCTCAAGGGTAGCCCTGTATAGAGCGAGTTACAGTAGTCTAATCTGGAGTTGATCATTGCATGGATTACTATGGGTAGGTCAGGGTGAGACAGGAAGGGGGCCTGTTTCCTGATCTGGCACAACTGGAGAAACGCCAGTCTAGTAACATGGCTGATCTGGGCCTCCATCAATAAGGAGGCATCCAGAAGCATACCTAGGTTCCTGGTGGTCGGTACCAGTGTTAGAGGTATACCGTCAAGAGCTGGGAGTTTGCACCCCAGCCCTGAAAGCCCTCCACCCAGCCACAGAACCTCTGTCTTTGACGTATTCAGTCCCAGATGGCTCTGTTTCCACCATTCAACCCTGAACTCCAACCCTTTGGTCAAAATAACTGGGGTGGTTTCTGCCCAGAGAACTAAGGATAAAGCTCTTGTAGATATTGTAGTTAGATTTCTGGCAACTTTTACTGGCAAAAAATGCACAACAGTTTACATGTAAATTTTACATAGAAATGTAATGTTGGAGGCTGGAGCGTTATCAATTTAGAAGCAAAGGAAGTGGCCAGGAATGGATTATAATGCTGGTATTTATTTTTGAAAACTTTACTGAGAGCCTCCAAAGCTTAACAAATATAGAGCAAGCCTGGCTTACACCTGGCTTACATGTGCACCTTTTTACTGCTGCTCTTTATCTGAAGCAGCAAGCTACAAAAATGAAATGCTTTATATCTGGACAATGAAAAGGTGTATAACATTGGATAACCACAGTGAATACTGCCTCTGAAGTTCTGCGGGTCTTCAGAAAACAGGCTCAGTATTTTTGCACATCTCTAATGAACATTTAAATTATGACATTATTTCAATGTATCAAATGTCAAAGGACACATGGCAACCAAACCAAAGTGCTGCATGAACCCAACTTGAGCTTGCTAACTGGCTGATACCTATTTTGAAAACTTAGATCTGGCTATTACTTAACCCACCAAACTTATATCAAATATACTTAATATATTGTCCTCCTGCTTCCTTCCAAAGTATATGAGTGCTATATAAGAGTGTTGTTGCTTGAAGAAGCAACCTTGCAGTTTTCTCACAAAATGTTAATTTGTCTAATAAATTTCACCATCCTGACTACACATTCTGGACAAGGGGCAAAAATATGTACCAGTGAATTCATTAACCACAGATTAAAGTATTGATTTTTCAGTGGAACTCCAAGGATTTTAGAGGGGATAGCATTTCTATATTTAGGAAATGGTATTCCAATGATTCCCCAAACAATAAATGATTTATGCATTAGACTTAATCATACTAAACAATTTGTCCCTTCAAAGTAATTTATAACATTTTTACATAGTGCACAGAAATGTGCATTCACCATCTTCTACTCCAAGAAGGGGTCTTTACAGTTGGAAAATCCCTTGTAGTATGGGGATATTCAAGTTTATGTATTAGTTAAAGGATGGTCTTCATTTCCTTTAAAGCAACATTTAAGAGCATTCTGAAATTCAGAAACATGATTGCCTCTTTAGTTAAAAATGCATATTTGCTGATTAAAAATGTAGACTTTGTATATGTTCAGCTGATCTCATCGATAAAGGATCCATGACACATCCAGGCGCTTCTGTTTTGAGCAAATATTTACAAACAGATAACAGCAAGGGGCAGCATTCCAGCTATGCCATAGCTTTTGCCATAGGCTGGAAGAAGGGATGGCAATGGCATTTTGTGTTCACAGGGACTGTGGTCTTTTTAGGAATCTGTAAAAAAAAGGGCTGCACACACTGTAACTTCAACTTCCCTTATTCACTTTAGAAAACGGAGGCATTTACATTCCAACTCTGCAGAAGCCTCATTAAAAGAAAATGATCAGCTGTTTATTTCAAATCACTGTGAGAAATTCAGTCCCCTACTGTTTTTTTTTTGGCTGTCGTTTTAAGGTTGCCAGATCACATAGACAAGAGTATTGTGGCTCTTACCTATTGTGGCATAAACGCTCATGAGCCAGAGCCTACTTCCTCAGATAAATGATGTAGACAATGCATTAATGACAGCAAAGACTAAACTGGCAGAATTCTCATTCTGAGGATCTAAAGCATTACTCTTGACCAGCCTTTTACGCACCCCTGTCTCCCTCCCTCCCCTTTCATAGCATACAGCCTTTCCTTTAGGTTTCTCTTTCTTAGTCCATTCCCTACTCTGCAGCCTTCCTTCAGTCTCCTTGTCTCTGGATTTCCAATCATTTAGCTTTCCTACTTATTGGGATTTCTACACAGGGCTTAGCACACTCCTGTGTGAAGTTATATTCTCAGACAAACTGGCAATTTTTATTTCCCTCACAGAAGCTGGCCTGTGAACCGTATAGTTTCCTATGCAACTGAAAATCCTGTGTCATCAAACGAGCACTGCCAGTCAACGCCAGAAGTTTCCCCAAAAGCACAATGTAGCACAGAATAAAGACTGCAAAGATAGTAGATTAAAGCAGATAGTGTATTGCAGCCTTAGTCAACTAGAACAACATTAAGGGGTTTTTTTGCTAAATAAGAATACCAGTGTGCATCCCTTTATTGGAATTCAAAGTGCTATAAAAATAACGGGGATGGGGATCTGTGAAGGGTGGGTAAACTATCTATTCAGAGCTATTTTGACCTTTTGCCTGTTTCATTCTTCCACTGAGAAAAAATGTTACTCTGAAATTAGCTTTCTTGACATCCTGTATAACCATGCTCCTATCCACTCCCTTGGAGTTTTATTAATCTTTCTCATTACCTATCTGAGTAAGACTTAACTCTTCTCCAGCGTATAATGGATATCTTATGAATTGCTTCATGCCTGCTGCATACTAAGCGCAATTTGATCCAAGGCACATCTTTCTTTTATGACAAAGAAGGAAAAACAGTTGATTTAACAGATCTCAAGTGAATAAATGATACACGAATTTAGTGCTTTAGCAAGTAGATACCCCAACAAAATATTTCCTTCTGCCAGCTTCACAAAACAACAATGTACAGATGTACACAGAGTGGAACATCCCCATCTCTTTTATTCTCAGGGACTAACCCTGCTTAATCTTATGGGGGAATCCTAAACAGTTACACCCCTCTAAATTAATTGAAGCCCACAGGTTTAGAAGGTTGTAACTCTATTTAGGATTATGCTGTAAATGTTTCTGTTAAACCTGAACAATTAATATGATAATAAAACTCACAGTAACACTGAAAATGATTATTTGTGATCTTTTCAGGACACAGTAGGGAATGTGTTTGCATTATGTGCTCCTGTAACACTGTGTTAAGTCACCAGACCAGCAGAGAGGCCTTTGGTGGAAGTAGCTGGGAAGCAACCAGAGTTATCTGAGCACAGCTGGAGTCCGATTGTTGAGAGGACAGTGTTGACAGGGCACAGATTTCCATTGTACATAGCCATGCTGGTCAAAGGAGATCATCAATCCCAAGAATGTCAGATCTCTTTTCTTGGTCCCATATACAGTAATTAGCTCTTTTCTTCTTCTTTCTGAGCTTGCTACTATAATGGCAGTTTCGGGGCACCCTGGAAGGAATGCCAGGGTAGATATTCTCTGGAGCTTGGAAGACGATGTATGATAGAGCTAAGTGGGACACCAGTAAAAAAGCCAGTATTCAAAATGTCATATATCTTTAGAATATTGTCTACAGTTCTGGCCACTCCATCTCAAAGACATTGCAAAAGCTTAAAAAAATGCAGAGAGTGACAACCAAAAGGATCAAGGGGTTAGAACACTTTCTCTGTGTGGACAGTCTGATAAGTTTGGGGCTTTTTTTAATCAGCAAAAAAAACCTACTAAATGGGAGCATGATAGAAGTTTAAACAACTAGTATAGCATGGAGAAAGTGGAGGGAAAAAACTTTTCCTCCCTCTCCCAAAATACTAGAACTCGGTTGCCAATCACCAGGTAGTGGCTGGAGATCTCCTGGTATTATAACTGATCTCCAGATGGCAGAGATCAGTTCACCTGGAGAAAATGGCTGCTTTGGAAGGTGGACTCAATGGTCCCTTCCGGGGGTCATTTCATAGAAAAAGAGCTGCAGGAGCTCATTTGCATAACTTATTAGCATATGCCACACACCCTGACATCACCGGAAGTGTGCACCAGCCCCTCTGACAGGCAGAAGCACCTGGGATCCATTCTTTCCCCCCTCTCCCTTTCCTTCGCCTCCAAATTGGGTGAAGGAAAAGGGGAGGGGGAGGATCTCAGGCGCTTCGGCCTGACAAAGGTGCTGGCGTGCCCACAGCCAGCCTGGGTGAATTATAGAATCATAGACTCATAGAGTGGGAAGGGACCTCTAGGGTCATCTAGTCCAACCCCCACCACAATGCAGGAAATTCACCAATAGCCCAACACACCCCAGTGACCCCTGTTCTATGCCCAGAATATGTAAGAAAGGGCCACAAGAACTAAGCACTGATGCAACCCTTCCTGCTCTACCTCTCGTGATTTGTCTAAGTTCACACAATCAGCATTATGATCCTTTTAAAGTTGAAAGCATGATATAAATGCAAAGGACTATTTGTAAGATTATCTGTAACCAGGGCTATTTTTGGGCAGGTCACTTCTGGCAATCACTTGGAGAGACCCTATCACTCAGCTTCCATTGCCCCCCACACACCACTCCTGAGTTGGCCACGCCCAGCAGGAACTCATTAGCATAATAGGCCACACCCAACAGCAGAAACTCATTAGGACTGGCTACATTAGGGGTGTGTGGCCTAACATGCAAAGGAGTTCCTGCTACAAAAAAAGCCCTGGGTTTTGACAACAAACAAGGTAAACAGAATAAGAAGCAAAAGGTGGGTGTGGCTGGATGACCAGACTTCTGGTAACATGGGGTG
>NW_015164728.1:146498-146604 GCF_001447785.1 Gekko japonicus
CTTTTTTATTTCTGTATTTAAGAAGTCCCTCCCTAGCCACATGTTCTGCCCGGACTCTAGCCTGTCTTATTGTCCTAAATGGATAACCTCTCTGCTTAAATTGCTT
>NW_015164728.1:146796-151783 GCF_001447785.1 Gekko japonicus
TATGCTGTCATGTAATGTATTGAGCCACTGATGGAACTGGTTTAAGCCATAACTTTTTTGAGAGCCCCAAAGGAGAGCTGGGGGAGTCAGAATGACCTCTCGCGTGTGCGAGAGGTGGAATTTGCCCCTACAAATCCAAGGCCACCACCCCACCACCCCAAGGCTCAGGGAGGTAGGGGGAACATTTCGGCCCCTCTCCCCAGCGCCCGCGGCTGTTGCAGCTGCCACCGACAGCGACGGTGGCCATAACTTTTTAAAGAGCCCCTAACGAGAGCTGGGGGAGCCAGAATGACCTCTTGCATATGATGGCAACGCCGCTTGGACATCACATGTGAGATGTGGAATTTGCTCCTACCAGTCCAAGGCCACCACCCTGGGGCTCAGGGAGGTGGGGAACGTTCCCCCCCCACGGTTGCCCAACTGATGGCTGGGAGCAGGGGGCGGGCCTTACGTGCCCGCCCCCTGGGCTCCTGACTGGCGGAGCGGTACTCCGGTGCACTCCAGCAGGAACCGAGGCCTTCCCTCCCCAAACCCACCCTCCCCAGGCTCCACCCTCAAAATCTCCAGGTATTTCCCAACCTGGAGCTGGGAACCCTAACTGAGGGTCACGCAATGAAGTTAGTTGGAGGTAGATTCAGTTTGGACAATACTAAATACTTTTTCCTGCAATGTACGATTGACTTTAAAGGGCACTAGAAAGTTCATTGTGAATAATCCAAGAGCTATTTGCCATGATGGCTAAATGAGCCTCCATGAACAGGGGTAGTGTTTTTCTGAGAGCTAAAGTGCTGCAGCAGGGGCAAATGATTGCTTCCATGCCCTGTTTGTGCAGTTCCTGGAGAAGTCATCTGGCTGGTCACTGTGGGAAATAGCTCTGTTCCTATCTTGCAATGAATGGATGTAGGTCCAGGTGGCGTTTGCCACCACAGTCCTGCTGCTGACCCCTCTACTCACATTCATTTTACATACTGTGGACACGTGAAAAGGGCTAATGCTGCCCAAGTCACACTGATTTGTATATACTGAGTTGCACTTGCCTGAGTGAGACTTTTTTTTGTCTGCCTGCCTATCCTTGGCAGGACAGGCCTTAAAGTGTCTCAGATGTCTACATAATTATACTCATGGGAGTTTTCTCCCACTGAGAATATGGAACATCTTCATTTTCTCCAGGGAACGGCAGTGTTATCCTAACGGCAGTGTTATCCTAAGTGAAGGTATATTCTTCTGAGTTCATTGACTTTAGTGGATTTAGAAGGGCACAAGATTTAGATTTAGTGGATTTTGAAGGGCACAAGAGCCAGTGTGGTGTAGTGTTTAAGAGTGGCAGACTCTAATCTGAAGAACCAGGTTTGATTCCCCCCTCCTCCACATGAAGCCAGCTGGGTGACCTTGGGTCAGTCACAGTTCTCTCAGAACTCTCTCAGCCCCACCTACCTCACAGGGTATATGTTGTGGGGAATGGAAGGGAAGGTGATTGTAAGCCACTCCCAAGACTCCTTTGGGTAGTGAAGAGTGGGGTATAAAACCAACTCTTCTTCTCTGCTTTGGATGGCAATGTGGAATGCTAGGGAGGGAGGGAGGGAGGGAGGAAATCCCAGTATCCAGAACAATCCAATCAACAGTGGGAAGGAATTATTTTTAGGGCCCAGACTAATTACTGACATGAGAATTGGAGAATGTTTGAGTAAAAAGGGAAAGGTTGTTAGCTGGAATCCAATTCTTGGTAATTCCATTAAAATCAAGACCCAAAATGTGATATGTTGTAATCCCAGCAATTTTTACTGAGGGATATTACAATCTACAGACTTCTTCCTCTCCTTCCAGTTACCTTATGGAAATCCTCTTCTTTCGTGACTCTCTTGAAGTTAAAAATAATTAGCAGCTTTCCCTTTCCTCAGGTTTGCTTCTAAAAGCACAGAACACCCCAGACTGAATGAAGCAGTGGGAGCTGGAGCAGAGCATGGCAAACACCTTTGTGACAGTACCTGATGGGTACTGTCTTAGTGAGCCAATTCAGTATTATGGTGAGTGAAACAAAAGCACCTCATGGGGAAATGCTTATCCATATGTAAACAGGTGTTTCATTATTGTTAAATATTTGGAAATATACTGAAGAAGGACCCAGAAATGCCACTTCTTGTTGAGGGAGGGCAAATAATTTACCCAATAGGGAGGAGAACACACATACCAGCAAGATTCACAGCAAGATTAAAAGATACCTGCTCCTAGATAGATTCAAAATTATTCAAACAATGTATTTGAAGATTCTATGCATCTTTACTATTATCCTTAAGGATAATGAAAGATATAAATAATCCTGAGAAATGTATCATCTAAAACAACGGGGTGGTGGTGACTGCCCTCTCTCAATAAGGCTCCTGTGCCTATTATGTGGGGTTTAAAGTTAAAAAAAAAAATCCATATTTCTTATGCATACTTTTTAAATCTGTCACTTTTCTTACTGGCAAGATGGCATTTCAAGTGCCTCACAGTGCCAGAGCTATGCATTTACTGCATCTTGCAGACCCAATCCCTATGTTGCTTTTGAAAATTGGCACTAAATGTTAAACTTGCTTTAATGCTATCAATTTTTTAAAATCAAAAGCATAACACTCCAAAACTAGTATTGCCAACAGAAGCTTGTAGCTGCCCTTCTGAAAACAATTATCTGGATGTATCACAAAAATAACCTAAAATTAACGAGATGTCAAATCCCGAATTAATGTACTGTTTGTGTGTGATTTCGCCCATCAAATTAATCCAGATGTTTTACCGGAACACATCAGTTATCCATTGCAAGACCTTGACTTCCAGACCGCTCCTTATTGCCAATATTCAACCGTTCAGTTTCCTCCAGTGCTACAAACACCATCTCCCCAGTCTCAGTACAGTGCATACAACTTGGACTCTCAATACAACGATGGGCAATACATCATCAGCAACTGTGAACTCACCAAGCCCACCTGCATGGGCAGCCATAATGATGAGAGTGGATATCCTGGACAGAAAAGACCCAGGCTTAGTCACTGCTCCTTGAGAATAAAGGGACAGGAAGAGCTCTGCGTGGTATGTGGAGACAAAGCTTCAGGATATCATTATAATGCACTCACCTGTGAAGGCTGCAAAGGTAATCAAAGGAAAATAATTTTATTACTGGAAAGTAAATGCTCTATATTTCAAAAGATGGGGGGGAAATCCAGCATGACAAACATTGGCTGTTTAAATCAGGAAGACGGACCAGCTGTTTAGGGACACAGAAGCTAGGGGCTTTGACAGTGCCTCTGTGTGCCTTCTGAGTTGGCAGGCTTTGTATGTTTATCTTGGTCATGCTAGAGCTTTGGTATGTGCCTGCCCTCTAGAGGACAGGAAGGCCAAGAGAGGAAAACTTGTAGTTTAATACACAGTAAGAAAAAAGAGTAACAATGTAATCAGCAGAAGCCTCTAATTAATTGCCCCATCACCTGAGGCAATTAGGTACTTGTTTTTCCTGTGACAAACAGTTTGCAGTAAACACTTTTGGTACCAGTGAAGTTGAAGTACCAGTACATGTTAATCATTAGAATGTCTTCCAGGATAAAACTGAACTTGGCTTTAAAAAATGCTGGCTTTAAGTTAAAGAATACACTGTTAAACATGGACTAGAACTGAGGGTTGTGGTTATTCTGAATTACAAAAGCTAAAAAGACTGGAGTGTTGATCCAATGCACAATTATTCATGTGTAGATCTTCTTGAAATCCAGTGGTATTTAAGCATGCTAAATTGAGTATTGCATTATCTTCTTAAAAGTGTATTTAGATTATTTTCACTAGGACAGTTACCAATATCCAATTTTGTAGATGTTGTTAGCTTTCCTATGAGTCATACTTTAGGTACATTAATGCAATTTGTTTGTAGCCCTGTTCTCTATTCCCACTGGTTTTTTTACACTGTATATATGTAACATTTTGTCCAGGTTGCCATATAGGGTTGCCAGGTCAGGGTTGGAAAACACCTGGAGACATTTGGGGGTGGATCCAGGAGAGGGTGGGGTTTGGGGAGGGGAGGGGCCTCAGCATGGTACAATGCCACAGAGTCCACCCTTCAAAACAGCCATTTTCTCCAGGTGAGCTTATCTCTGTCAGCTGAAGATCAGTTGTAAAAGCAGGAGATCCCCAGGCCCCACCTGGAGGCTGGCAACCCTATTGCCATACAACTAGTGATGACTGTACGGTGGCTGATTAGAACAGTTCCTGCCCTCCTACCATATATAGCACCTTATATTTTTGAAACTATGATTATTGTTTTAATGTTTTTATTGCCAATGGCCTTGTAAGCCGCCCTGAGCCTGCTTCGGTGGGAAGGGTGGGGTAATCATATCAATCAATAAATACCTATACCTAATATCAGGACAAATGTCAGCATAGATAAATACAGTAAGGTGCAAAATGTGTCCAAATACAGGAACCAGACGCATTTTGGCTAAAAAGCCTTCATCAGTGGTAAAACACAAGCTGAGCGCTCCATAAGTTACATCAATATATTTCAAACTCATCATATACATAATGGACCTGATTCTTTTTACATAGTAGCTGAGCACTCTGTCTGGATTTTGAATTTTGCAGATTGGGAAATATTGGGGAATATTGCACTATTCAGATCCATGAGCATATGAATTAAAACACACTTGGATGAGTGGCCCCTGTTGCATCTTTAGAATATGTATTCATACTTACTCCACGGTTGAACATATCTGTGTGAGTAAGGTCTACACTGTATTTGATAATTGTTGTTTTTTAGGTCCATTCCTATATTGGGTTGGTCACCTCACACCTTTTTTTGGTCTTGTCTATTAAAACTATTATGGCCCCGGCCACATGGGGGGAAATGACGTGGCCAAAGTGCGGCTTTTTAGAGCTGTACCAAAAAAGACAGTGGTGGCGGGATCAGACAGATCCCCTGAGCCGCCGCGCAGTTGCTCCCCAGCACGATCAGATGCCGGGGGGGGGG
>NW_015164728.1:151804-164351 GCF_001447785.1 Gekko japonicus
CGCCGCTTCCCAGATGTTGCGGTGTGATCGCGCCCATTTGCTGGGCCCCCGATCCGCCCCTCTTCCGGGCCTAAACCTCCCATGTTACCGGGGCCTAAAACAGTGATCCTGCATAGATTAAGACCCTCAGATGGAACATGGAGTCCCATCCATTGGGTCAAGAGTCTGTGAAAAGCTGTCATTTCTTTGTAGTCTTTTTTTCGGGGGGGGGGGAGATTTGCTTCTAGTGTGTATCCAAAGAGAGCAAGACTGTCACACCTCCTGAAGTACAAGTGAAGTCACTCAGTGGTGGAGAGGATTCTTCCTGTCACAAGACTGTGATATCACATTACTTCTAGTTACATGCTTGTAATTCAGAGAGTCCCATGTTCCCACCTGGGTGGGATACATGTGAGTCCCAGGTCTGCAAAGAATGAAGAAATTACTTGATCTTGGACAAAATTTTCTGATTCTTGCTTTTTAAATTAATTTTTTAAAAAACATTTGCATGGATCCATTTTCCCCCAAATGATGACATTTTCTAAATATATTTATCAGTTTAAATATGATAATATAATGTGTAACTCTATCAGAATTTTAGTAATTCTTATTCTATGGAGTAATTCTTATTCAGTTCTCTCTTCTTCTTCTTCTATGGAGAATGCTCATTCTCCCACGCTAATTCCTGGTTCACATTACCCTTTTTCTCGTATCATATCTGTCAATAAATATTGCACCTATATTATGTCTCTGTACATAGTCAGCTAAAACAAAGCACTTTGCAGATAAGTACTGGTAAGTTTTTCCTTATTCTTACTATTACAAATGCTTACTCCGCTAGGATTTTTTCGACGCAGCATCACCAAAAATGCAATCTACAGATGCAAGAATGGCGGTCACTGTGAAATGGATATGTATATGAGGAGGAAATGTCAGGAGTGTCGCCTCAAGAAGTGCAAAGCTGTGGGAATGCTTGCTGAATGTGAGTGCCTAACAATGGAGCAGCCTGGCATCTGAATTGCTTCCCAGACACGCTCAAAAGCAGCTAAGTGGTATTCCCTGCAAAAGGAATTATAACATGAGTTCCTTAGCCTCCAGAAAATAGGTGGTATTCATCTCCATATGTATTGTATATCAGTATTTTGAAATAGGTTTATGTCAGATGACATCATGTGATTTTTATTTTTTAAATAAAGCTCAACTGTATTCAGGGTTTCTTCCCCACAGGTAAGTATGCAGTGGTTGCAATCCTATTCACACTTATATAGGAGTGAGTCTCATCAAAGTCAGTGGGATTTATAACTGAGTTAACATGCATATAAGTAGGCATACCACATTGTGCCAGAATCTATTAAACTGGAAACCAGTCCCATGATTTGTACCTGTGAATTTATACAGGTCCAATTTGGATCCAATCCAAATTGCAGACCCAAGACTATGTTTTAGGATCAAAAAGAATCCCAGGAGATCCAATGCAATATTTCTAACTTAACGTATAGTTTGGTAGTATTTTCCTCTGTATAAATTATTTGCAGGTCTATTGACAGAAGTCCAGTGTAAATCAAAGCGACTCAGAAAGAAGAGCAGTTTCCTTTGTAACGTCAAAGTGGAAGATGAGGGAGTGGACAACAAACATGTATCCTCTACAACCAAACCTTTAAAAGTAGAGTCATTATTTTATATTTGGAATTATTATTTCATTTTAAACTTTAATTTTGCCTCAAAGTGATGCACATCTGTCTTTTAAAGGTCCAGGAAAAGATAGAATTTACTTCTGGGGAACATCAGCTCATTGATCATATTGTTGCTGCTCATCAAAAATGCACAATTCCCCTGGAAGAAGCAAAGAAGTTTGTATGTGTTAGAAAATACTGAACATCATGTTAATTTGTTATTGTTCAATCTGTTATTCTTATTTTCTAATTGTATATCTCACTAATCTCAAATCCTTTAAATTTAGCTACAGGAAACTACCAATCCTGAAGAGAACTTTCTACGACTTTCAGAATCAGCTGTGGTTCATGTGCAGGTACTAGTGGATTTTACAAAAAGACTCCCAGGTAACTTTTTTCATAGGGACAATTCCAGAGATGTTGCTATGTTAGTTTGTTGCAGGAAAAAAAAAATCAAAACATTGAATGTACTGTGAAGGTTTCTTCTCAACAGTGGATTGAAAAGTGTCCTTTAACACTGGGTTATTTGCTCCACAAGGCAGGGCATATGCAAATTAATTTGTAAGGCTTCTGCATCCAGCTACGGATAAACCCCAGTTTGTGGCTTGCCAAGCTATCAGGTAGGAAATTGCAGCACCAGGTACAATGTTTCACTTGGAAACAACTTGGAATGGGAAAAACAACAACTAGAAAAGGGATAAGGAAGACACCCAGGAACCTTATTGAATCTGAATCAGGGGTTGTTCTCTCCAAATTCTGCAGTCCCAATGAGAGTGGGGAAGAATACTTTCCAATCTACTGATTTACTTAAAGTAAACCCAGTGTCTCATTCTCAATCAATGGAGGAAAGTATCCTTTAACACTGGGATACTAAAAAGCTGTGTCAGCCCAGGCAGGAGATGATAAGGAATAACACACTGTAAGATTTATCTACTTAGACTGTCTCAGCCAGGGTGAATATACCTAGGCTGAAGAACCTCCCAGAATGAGAGGCAGATGCCTCACTGGCTGACAGATTTCTCCAATACCCACACAGATGGAAAGAGCAGCCCCTTATCAAAGAGACTGATAATGCCCAAAGGAACTGAATGATGTTGGACCTTCTAGATCAGCAACTCCTTCCAGCAATGGATAAACTACAAACCTTTCTGCCACATTCCCAGGTCTATATGGAAGGCAGACAGTAGTCCAAGCATGGACAAAGGGGCCACCACACAACCCAAACTAGCATCCCTTCTATTGAGATATTTGGTTGATATAGCAGAGTTTTGCCCAGTCATAGAAGACTCTTGAGAGTCCCTTGGACTGCAAGGAGATCAAATCAGTCAATCCTAAAAGAAATCAACCCTGACTGTTCCCTGGAAGGCCAGATACTGAAGCTCAAATACTTTGGCCACCAAATGAGAAGGGAGCACTCACTGGAGAAGACCCTGATGCTGGGAAAGACTGAAGGTAAAAGAAGAAGGGGACGGCAAAGGATGAGATGGTTTGACAGTGTTATCGATGCAACGAACATGAAATTAAGCAAATTCCGGAGCATGATGGAAGACAGGAGGTCCATGGGGTTGCGAAGAGTTGGACTCGATGGTGCGACTGAACAACAAAGAAGCACGATACTGAGTGCAGTAAATAAATCTCCCAAGAAGTATATTGCAAAAAATGTAAACTTTCATTTATTCAAGTTGATCCAATTCACATTCAGGATGTAGTCAAAAGAAGAGAAAGAAGCCTAATCTAAAGAGGACTTTCCCTCTCACATATGGCCAGCTTGTCCAGCATCATGTGTGTGGGAGTGTGAGGACATTGTCTCTACAGGAGAGACTTGCAGAGACATGTGTCTCCATGGAAGGTCATGTGTGAGAGGACAAAGAGAGGACAAAGAGAGAGGAGGGGTCAGAGGGGAGCTCCCAGGTTAAGACAAAGAGAGGCATCTAATTCAAGGAGATAATGCCTATACACACTTAGAGTGATGTAGTGCCCCCCCCCCAATGTCCAGGCATGCTGAGTCGCTCACTCCAGCACCTTCACTGATACGGAATCAGAAACTGCCCCTTTCTCCATGGGAGTTGCTGCTGCACAGCTTTAGACAATCGACTGATCATGACTCAGACCACCCCTAATTTTTTAATGAAATGTCTTTATGAGTGTGCCATCAGGAAACCATGAAACCAAAGCAAGAGACCCTTCCAAAAAAGGGGAGGAAGAGTGACAGAGCGGGAGCACCTTACTGCAGTTAAAAAATAGCATTGAGGAGGACAGTATTTACTCGTAATACACATAAGCCCTCCTGTGGTTGTGGAAAGAAAATGCAAAGGCAACTTGGGGAATAAAAGCAAAGAGAATGGCTGGGAATATAACTCTATAGCACTGTATGGTACATAGGAACACCACTGTCAAACAGACACAAGATTGAGGCATACAGTGATAGGCCAGTGGAGATACAGTCACATGCTAACTCCATTGTGGAACAAAGGAAAGGATGAGTGCAATTTGTAACATATAGCTGAGCCCAGAGTTCACCTCAGGGATGAATGAAGAATTTTCTCTGGCAGCTATAGAGTCTTCCAGAGAGGAACAAAACTCCTGTCTCGCTGACAGCATGGGGTGGGGAGAGTTCCAGGATGCTACAAGTCATCATGATGACCCCGTGGAAGACCACCTTGAAAGGCAGGATTTCCTCAGAAAACAACTTTATGAGTTTGAATGAAAATTAGTATAATTTCTGAAGGATCTTGTGGAGGTCCAATGGCAGGGAACAGTAGACAGTAGCAAGGATAGAAACAGATGCTGAGGCATCCTTCTGGGTATCTATGCACTGAGGGGGGTCTGGCCTTCCACTGGGTTCAAGACAGAGGGCAGGCAGCGAATTGGCATTTGAGGGTGTGTTCAGCCAGAGGCTTAGACCCAGTCCTGGAAGGAAGGGGCACTTCCAGAATCCCCCTTGCTTAGGAATTAAAGGTCTTTTTCTTTCTTCCTTCTTTTTTTGCAACCCAGGACAATAGGAAGTGGAAAGAGGCATCTGCTTATCAATGAATTAGATTGATTAACCAAGGAGTTTAGAATTCTGCATTGATTTTCAGGCAAAATGTCATGGCCAGGGAATGATTCAAAGACTTCTGAGCCATTGCTACTTGGTTAAAGAATCCATGGACATCCACTAGGGAGTAATGAGAGATACATTTGCATCCTCCCGATTGAACATGTTGAAGTCAGTAGGATATGTGAAGAGTTTGAGGAAGTTGTAAGAGGATGCCTGAAGACCACTTGGTGGTGAGAGGAGCTTCCCTCTTCAGCTCCATCTGACTAGACTCCTGACAGGAATCTTGGAAACACATCTCTACTGGCAACACAAACTGATACAGAGAAGGCCAGCCCAAGCCTCTTGCTCACTATGCTGAAGACTGAAGTTCATGGCCCCTTGCCCTGATGACTGAGCTAGACGGCCTTCAGACAGAACAAGTCCTGAAGTGATGTGCTGTGGATTTCTACCTGCAGCAGTTGGAGAGCCTTTGCTGAACAGTGTAGGACCACATGTTGTCTTGGAATGTATGTGTGCCTGTCCAGCCCTAGCTGCTGGAAGCAGCTAGGTGGATGGCTCACAGCTCTATCCTATGTGTTCCCTTTCTGCATGGAAGAACCCATGTATTCTGGGCTGCTAGCTGAGGAGGCTTGTATCCATGGGTATCTCTACTCATCGTGAGTCTGGAGAGGGCGTGCCCAAGCAAAAGTCATCTTGGATCATCCAGAAGAAGGATTTGCATACTTCCCTTGAATCAAATGAGTTGCTCCAGATGTCCTGAAAAGGAAGGAGGAGGCCCTGAAGTTTGTAAGAATGGAAATAATCCTCTGGGATCATGCCAGGCAAGTGATCCTGGTGGACTAAAACTTGGCAGAACTATCTGATCTGCTATGGAGAAGTAGCACAGTAGTGCCCTAGACAGCTGGACCTGTGTTCCTCTGACAGGAAGATCCTAGAAAGGAAAGACTGGTTTCAGTGGGGCCAGCTTAATCATTTGATGGTTCACTGGGAGTTCAAAATCTTGAAGTGTGTTTAGAAATATCTGGAAGACCCACCTGACTGTTGGAATAGGACCTGAAGAGATGGGGGCCTCTCCATACAGATTAGCATGAACCCCTTTAATCCTCATGATAACTATGATGGCAGCCCTCAATTTAGTAAAGATCTATGAGTGAGAAAAATCCTAGACAGAGAGTGACTCATGCTGATACACATTCTTGATGGCTAGAAAACCCCCCACAAAGCATCCTGGTAGCAGGACCACTGCAATGGAGCATTGGGTCTCCTGGCAAACACAATGTCTCCTCCTCATGAATCAGAATGAAATGTCTTGGCTTTAAGAATTTCTTTGAGTGTTCTTCTGCCTTGGGTATGTAAGGAAGATAGAGGGGAAAACCTCTGGCAACAAGGTTGAATGCCTAAATCATGAGGGTATGCCATCCCTTTTTCTGGAGAGAATCATCCCAGGACTATAGGTTTGTTTAATTCACTTGTGATGTCTGAACTGGACTGGAACCTTACCTGAGCAAAGCCCTCAAAATGGCTGCCTATGCTATCCTTAGGACTGGAATTGTTGCTGTCCAGGTTTGATGGAAAAGCAGTAGTACTGGGTATTGGAGTTGGAGCCAAAAGAGAACATAGAACACTTCCAGGAGGACCAGCTGAACCTGAAACCCATGTGGTCTCCATGTTGAAAGAAACTACAGAAACAGCAAAAGGAATTAAGTTCTGATCTATAAATCTATATTCCTCCTTCCTGGCAGAAGAAATATCACATTTATCCTCTTTTTAAATATCTACTAAGATTCCATGCAGGAATGAGTGTCCTAGAGGTTAGTTTTCCGAAAAGGGAAGGATAGGCTAGTTATGGGCAGGAGGTCCATTTTCCAGCATTCTAGCTACAGGATATAACAGATCAAAATATAAGATGCAACAAGTGTGCTGAAAAACCTTGTTTCAAGAAGAAGAAGAAGAAGAGGAGGAGGAGGAGGAGGAGATTGGATTTATACCCTGCCCTTCACTACCCAAAGGTGTCTCAGAGCGGCTTACAAACTCCTTTCCCTTCCCCTCCCCACAACAGACACCCTGTGAGGTGGGTGGGGCTGAAAGAGCTCTGACAGAAACTGCTCTTTTTTAAAGAACAGCTGTGCCAGAATTATGGCTTGCCCAAGGTCATCCAGCCAGGTGCAAGTGGAGGAGTGGGGAATCAAACCTGGTTCTCCCAGATTAGAGTCTGTGCACTTAACCACTACACCAAACTAGACCAAGAAGTGACTGGATCTTGCTGGAGTTCCTGTCATAAGGGCCACAGCTCTAGAGAAGATGGAAAAGGTGTCTTTTTATATTCTATTTTTTTCCGAGGTGGAGCAAGGCAGCTATCTTACCCTCACAACAACCTTGTGAGGCAGGTTAGATGCTGAAAAGCTCCTGATGACATGCATATATGTTGTCTTCTTCCATTAAACAGAACACCCCTTTGAGGTATAGAGAGTGATGGGCTCAAGATCACCCAGCAAGCTACATTGCAGTGTGATGAACCCAGGACTTCCAAATCACAAGTTAATCTTCTAATCACTGAACCACTTTAGTTATCTTTAATATGAATATTTTGGACTGTAGGAATAGAAGTAGCCTTTTCCAAGAGGTAGGAAAAGGCCTGTGCTCGCAAGATGGGTGGAGACAGTACTTGCAGGCCAGCCAGTCTTACTCCTGCATTTTGAGACTGGTGACTAGAAAAAGCTCCCAGACCCCTTCCGTAAAGATGAGGGTTAGGGTCTAGGGAATCAGCTCCTGATCCTCCAGAGAAGAGATGGTGGGAGTGAAAGCTCCTCCCTGACCTTTCAATAGGCTTGCCAACATTCAGGTGGAGCCTGGCGTTCTCTTGGAATTACAACTGCACATCCCCCCACTGACTGTAGTGGTATCTCTAGGAGGAAGAAATGGGGGGGGGGGTTTACAGACTGTAGCACAAAATCTTTCATACTGTGGAACCATGGAGTTGGATGGGATGGCCAGAACAGCTGAAGAGGGTGGGGGGGTAGAGCTCCAGAGGGCCCTCGCCACCCCTAAATAGCCCCTGGTACTGCTTGAGGCACCATCAATAGATCCTGGCTGATACCAAGAAACTGGATTAGTACAGAGCCTACAGTGTGCTCACCTTTGCCTCTGAAGCCACTGGCAGTCACTGGCAATGAGAAGGGCCATATTGAGGGCAGTCAAACTGCATGTCTCCCAGCCTGGGGAACTGGCAAAAGGAAGCATAGATATTTCAAGGAAGCTCCAGGGTGCTGCTACTGCTACTTGTTGGGGCCAAAACATCCTCTGGAGAGCCAGCTGTGCATTCACTGTTCCTGCCTGAATGGGAGAGCAGAGTGGCAGAGTGGCAACAGCAAGGTTGCTGCTGTGTTGAAGCTCTTTTGTTGAGCTTGACCCTGACTGAAGGCTTGGAGAGGAGGGAGGCTGGATGCACACCCACTGTTCTTGCCAGGACCATGCTAAGATCAGCACAGCAGCAATGGTGAGATACCCTTTCCCTTTTCACTTGCATCTGGTTGAAGACTGGGTGCAAAGCAGTTAGTAGGCTGCTGAATCCTCTTAATATTCTTTTTAAATTGTTTGGACCTGAAGATGCCTAATAGAGAAAAAGGCCCCTAGAATGCTAACCCTACCATGGAACAGGTAGGGCAAGGACTGGGGAGAGGGGCTTTGCTTCCTCCAGGACATGGAAGCCTTGCAGGTTAATTTGCATACGCCCTGCCTTCTGGAGCAAGTGGGAGGTATATCACAGTGTTAAAGGAAAGCTTCCTCCACTAACAGAGAAAAACTGAAGCCACTAACAGATCTTTATTCTAGCTTTTGTGGAGTAGAGCCTACCACATTCTTTGCTACTTGATGTTCCATAAGGAATTTTGTAAAAAAAATAAAATAATAACCTGCTACCTACCTTGATGGCCCTTGTTCGGTCATTAGTTACTCTAAAGATGTATCTTCTCTATAAAATTGTACTAGCTTCATGCCAGTTTTATCTTTCATGATATTCCTCCCAAAATCCCAGACATTATAGTTTGAGGGTACTGGGAATTCTCTGCTAAAGATCATTAGCCAAAAAGAGCCAGTTACAGTTAAATTGTTTTTGGCGGAGCTGAGTACTTTTGTGGTTTAAATAACTGATTCTGCAACCCTTTTGCTTCTGTGTTCAGAACAATAAATACATTAAACATTAAGATGTCACAGTCAGTACGTTTGGCTCACATCTCTTTATTTGTTTTGAGCTGAACCACCATTCCCATTTTCAAGTGATAGGGAAATATAATATAGGGTTTTATTAATAATGCTGTTGTGGAGGTACACACCAAGAAACAGTGAAACAATCAGATTATTTTAGGTGAGTCTTTTTATATGTTTTGCCATTCCTTACAAATTGAATAAACTATATATTTGTTCATGGTAAATTCACATCTAAAGCTGCCAATAAGGTACGTATGTGGCACATCCTAGAAGAGTCTTCTGACAAAAGCTGTAGGCAAATGAAGTACTCCTGTTTGAACCAAGTCAGATGCAACATGCAGTCATATTTCTTTTCCTTGCCTTTCAAAAACAACGTCAAAAAGTGACATTTTTGAGCTGCTTAATCCTTTCCCCTCTTGCAATTTTTCCATTCAAAATTTCCAGGCAGCATTTCTCACTGGAGACAGTATATTGGCATTTACCTTGTGGGGAGGTGTCAAATTGTAGATACATACTCACATTAAAATGGTGATATTTATGTTATCACTTATTTTATCTATAGGGTTTGAAAACTTAGCCAGTGATGACCAGATTGCATTGCTGAAAGGCTCCACAATTGAAACAATGTTTTTACGTTCTGCCCAGATATACAATGAGCAAGCTATTGAATGCCAGTCATCATTCAGTGAAAGTAAGTTATTTCTAGTAGTTTGTGTTTAATTCACATGAATACATGTTTGACATTTTGTTCAATTCATTTTATTCCGCTGTTGTCTACATGGTCATCCTCAACTGTTATTTTTCTTGTTTAACAATAATTTTATTTCTCTCTCAACACTTTACAGAATCATACCAAGTGATCCCAGTGTAACAAATATGATACAATATATATCTCCGTCACAGTGGGTGAACCTCTAGTGTCCTGGCCCCATGGTCATCCTCAACTATTATTTTTCTTGTTTAACAATAATTTTATTTCTCTCTCAACACTTTACAGAATCATACCAAGTGATCCCAGTGTAACAAATATGATACAATATATATCTCCATCAACAGTGGGAGAGCTTCTAGTGTCCTGGCCCCACTGCTGGACCTCCTGATGCCACCTGGTATTTTTGGCCACTGTGTGACAGAGTGTTGGACTGGATGGGCCATTGGCCTGATCCAACACTGGCTTCTCTTATGTTCTTATATTTTAAAAGAGGAATTCAGTAAAGTAATGGATTTTTGTTTCCATTATTCTAGGCCATGTAAAATTTTCTCACCATCCTGTGTGTGGTCAAGATAAAAATACTATTTACTCCATAGAAATGCCTCATACGGAAGAAAGTCCAACATCAACTACTACAACAGGTCTACAACTTCCACATAGTACATATACTTTTAGTAAATTATTATTTCATTTTATTAATTGAAAGTTTCAAAATTGAACTAAATTGCTTAGAATGTTTAATAGCAGTATCTGTTAATGTAGTATCTGTGTTTTTCAGTTGAACTACTGCTTGGTTTGATAATTATTTCCTGTTTTTCTCTTTATGACTATGCTATCATTGTTTCTATTATTTGTTCTTCTGTCTTTGTTCCAGCTACTGAATATTTTCGCCATGATTCTCACTCCCTTGATCCTAAAGCTGTCTACTCTGCTTTCTTGTTTTTCCACTCTTAATGACTTGCATATGCTGCTACTATTTTCACACTTAAGTCTCTCCTCCACTTTTTCTGGGTATTTTTGCATTTGTGTGTGTGTGTGTGCGTGAGCGCACCTGTGCCCGGAAGTCATGGCAACCTCTGGCGACTCCTACTGGGGCATGGAGGACATTCAGACAAGTGGCTTGATAGCCTGCCTCAGCCTCATGGCCCTGGTATTCTTTGGAGGTCTCTCATCCAGATACTTGCCGGGGTTGGCCCTGCTTAGCTTCTGAGATTTGATGAGACTGGGCTCTCTCCTCCACTTTTGATGACTTTGTATGGGCTTCTTTGTGCTTTCATTACTGTTCTGCTCTGCTCTACAACCATGGTTTCTATTATTTACGGTCCTGTACTTGCACCTGTAATTTACAGTGCCACCCTAAACAGAATTACAGCCTTCTAAAGCAGTGACTTCAGTAAACTTAGAAGGGTATAAATGTGCTTAGGACTGCACTGTTCAGTACATTCTTTTGCTATTATATTCACTATGTTGTCTTCCACACAGGGACAAGGTTTGTGGTTTCCCCATTGCTGGCGAGGCAGCAGCAATGGGGCCTCCGCATGGCAGGTTTCCTTGTAGTTTCCCTATCTCATCCTCCAAAGTGCCCCTATTCCCCTGGGCCACCAGGGCTTTTGGAATTTTTTAAAAATCAACACAATAATATAGGTATATTGTTATATCATTGTAACATTAGATGTAGCAGTTTCTCTGAATTCCCAGCTTTCATGTTTTTCTTAAAGTTATCCTATAGCCACCTCCCATGTGAAGATATGCCTTTTTCCTTATACCTCTGCAAGGAAAAGAAGAGTTGGAATTATACCTTGCCTTTCACTCGGAGTTTCAGAGCTATTTACAATCTTATTCCCTTCCTCTGCCCACAACAGACACCCTGCGAGGTAGGTGGAGCTGAGAGAGCTCTGAGAGAACTGCTCTTGAGATAACAGCTCTGAAAGAACTGTGATTGGCCCAACGTCATCCAGCTAGCTTCATGTGGAGGTGTGGGGAATCAAACCCGATTCTCCAGATTAGAGTCCGCCACTTTTAACCACTACATCAAACTGTATAGAGATGTTGTTAAAAATGAAAGCTGAGAATTCAGAGAACCTGGTATATCTATTGTTACAACAGTATATAACAATATTCTACTGCTAATGTTAAAAATAAATAAAAAGCCCCCAGGTGACAGAAAGAGAAAATGGCTGCCATGTGGACAGGATCCGGGAAAATGGCTACCATGTAGGCGAGAAAAACCCACATTTACCCACCCATACAGCTGCCATCCAGCCTTTACAGCAATCTTTCCGAACACCTGAGGGCAAAATAGGTCAGAGAAAGGTTGGGAAACCCATGGAGGTGCACAAATGCACCACGATGCTGCAGGGAAGCAGGAAAAAACGTACTTCCCAAAAGCAATGAACTTGGGTGTACAGGGATTAGCCCACCCAGGCCAGTCCAGGGATGGGAGGGAATCCTGTAAGCCATGAGACAGTCTGTACCATCTCTGGTCTTCACAACAATTTGCCACCAGAACCTCTTTTCACTAGTCCCTGCCTTTCCTAAGGGAGAGATTCCAACCCTTAGTTAGCATCTGGGATTTAACACAATAGCAACTCTATCCAGAGGTGCACACTCTTACCAAGGTAGCATATGTGGTCAGGGTTAGGCACCAGGCTTAGACTTGGAATCCAGTTACAACATCAAAGACATATTAGCAATAAATTGGATCTTTATTCAGTACAGAGCTTAGCATAGACTACCAGAGATTACAAAAATAACAAAGACTAGGGCTGTTTGCCTTAATTAAACATTAATGATTCATAGTTACCACGTCAGGAGTATTCATCAGTCCAAGATAGTCCCAGTACCAAGGGATTTTGAAGGGAAATCCCATTTTTGCACCCCATGTGCTCCAAGTCACAAAGCAGGCCTTTTTGTCTTCCAAGAGACAGCATTTCAGGT
>NW_015164728.1:164900-173878 GCF_001447785.1 Gekko japonicus
CAGGAAGCCTCGGGTGAGCCACGGGAGCTCTACGCTTCCCAGATGTGGCAGTGTGATCGCGCCCGGAAAATCCATCTATCTTCCGTCTCTGTAGCGTGGCTAATGCTCCATGTGACCGCAGCCTTTGTCTCTCAAGAGGCAGCATTTCAGGTGCCATAATGACAAAAGGAGGGAGAGCTAAGAGACTCACTCCCAGAGGGATCAATCAATTATAGCCCAATTCCAGTCACAAATTAGCTGTGGCCATCAGCCAATTGTGAGTGGGCATGGGTGTGCCCAATTGTTGGTTGCCATAGCTGCAACACAGGAATGGCTAGAAGTTTGGAGCCCCTCCTGCAGTCAGGTGACCCAAACTCCACAGCTTCTTCATTGCCTATGTGACAACACTCATGTGAGGCCTAGTGTGGAGCCTTACAGTCTAGCTTCTAGCATGGAAGTGTGAAGAATGTGGGTTATAAAGTTGTTCAGGCCATCTGGCTCACCATTTGGCTTGCAACAGGAAATAAGGCACAGCATGTTATCAGAAAGACATCACAGGAGAAGGCAGGAGACATTTAAAAATCAATATTTCTATACATTGGGACAGGTAACCTGTGTGGCAGACCCCTATAAATCCATTCTATGTCTTTTTCTCTTGATCTGTCTTATGATACTCAACATTTGGCCTGTCTTGGTGTAGTGGTTAAGAGTGGTGGATTCTAATAAGGAGAACCGGGTTTGATTCCCCACTCCTCTACATGCAGTCAGCTGGGCCACTCAGAGTTCTCTCAGAACTCTCTCAGCCCCATCTACCTCACATGGTGCCTGTGGTGGGAAGAGGAAGGGAAGGAGATTGTGAGTCACTCTGAGACTCCTTTGGGTAGTGAAAAGTGCGGTATAAAAACCAGCTCTTCTTCTTCTTCTGTTTTATTTTTAGCTATGTCTTTCTTCTTTTTTAGGTATCACTGAAGAATTTATTACCGCACTATTTTACTTTTACAGAAGCATGGGAGAACTTAATGTGACTGAGACAGAGTATGCTCTGCTTGTTGCAACCACTGTATTTTTTTCAGGTATTTTTTCATTAAATAAAAACAATAACATTGTAAATAAAATCTTGTATATTTCTGTAGGTAATAAACTTCTATACATTTTTGATAATTTAATTTCTCTAAATAATGTAATTACAATGTTGTACCTTTACTTATCACTTTGATTAAAAAAAGATGTTCCCTCTTCTGCTCAAATTAATAGGAGCGTTCATGCCTCAAAAATAATACTGTTCATGGTTACAACAGACTTCTCGAAATTCTGTAACTAATAGCATGATAGTTTCTAATACTAAAAATATTTTAGTTAAGAATGTATTTTTAAAAACAAAGGTCTTTTTTTAAACTGTATTTTTTCCTAACATCAACTACTAGTTTGGTGTAGTTTAAGTGCACGGACTCTAATCTGGGAGAACCGGGTTTGATTCCCCACTCCTTCACTTGCAGATGCTGGATGACCTTGGGCAAGCCATAGTCCAGTCAGAGCTGTTCTCTGAAGGACAGCTCTGGAAAGAGCTCTCTCAGCCCCACCTACCTCACAGGGTGTCTGTTGTGGGGAGGGGAAAGGAAAGGAGTTTGTAATCCGCTCTGAGACTCCGAGTGAAGGGCGGGGTATAAATCCAATCTCCTTCTTCTATGTTCAATGGTATGCTATAAATATGAAAAAGAACTAAGAAATAAGGTCATTCCATAAAACATAATTTAAGTCCTGAAAATCTGGAGTATTAAGAATGACTTCTACAAAAACATTTACAAATATAGAATCATGACATGCTGATATTATTTATCACTAGTGGATTTTGTAGTATCATGATTATCCTGAATTAAATTTTTTAAGGTGGGATTCTGTGCAACATCATGGGACTTTACCTTTCTTATTTTTCAGATCGTCCACTCCTAAAAAGCAAACAACATGTGGAGAAACTCCAGGAACCATTTTTAGGAATTCTGTACAAGTATTCAAAAATTTATCACCCTGAAGAACCGCAACATTTTGCACGTCTCATTGGACGGCTCACTGAACTCAGAACCCTCAATCACAACCACTCAGAAGTGCTAGTAACTTGGAGAACAAGGGATCCTAAGCTAAACTCTTTACTTTGTGAAATTTGGGACTTGCATTAAACAATTTACTAACTGCTTAGATTGTTACCCAAGAAAAACATTCTCTTTCCCAACTGGTACGCTCATATTAAAAATCTCATTTATGTTAAATGAGTACAGATTCCTCTAAAATATTGAGCTGTAAGGATTCTTAAAAACATATCTTTGAGTCCTCACCTCGGAAGCTAAGCAGAGTCGACCCTGGCAAGTAACTGGAAGGGAGACCTCCAAGGAATACCAGGGCTCCAGACACAGAGGCAGGTTATCAAGCCACCTCTCTGAAAAATGTCCAAGACCCCAGTAGGGGTCGCCAGAAGTTCCCATGACTTCAAGGCATGCAAGCACGTACACACATGCACATACACACACAAATACACACACAGTTGAAAAATCAGAGAACATATGCAATCTATGCAAACTATGAAACTTTATTGCCGTGTCTGTAAAAGGAATGTGGAAGACACATTTATAACGTTGAGTCTAGAATTCTGACTTTTCAATGTACCATTTATGAACATAAGAACATAAGAGATGACAATGTTGGATCAGGCCAAAGGCCCATCCAGTCCAACACTCTGTATCACACAGTGGCCAGAAATACCAGTGCCATCAGGAGGTCCACCAGTGGGGCCAGGACATTAGAAGCCATCCCACTGTTGACCCCCCCCCCAAGCACCAAGATGACAGAGCATCACTTGCCCCAGAGTCCCTATATATACCTTGTGGCTAATAGCCACTGATGGATATGCATACTCCATGCCCAGGAAGGCTGGCAACAGGAAATGAGAAGAGGGAGGAAATTCCTGCATAGAAAGCAGAACAGTAGGGAGGCAGCATTGTGTGTGGCGAACATAAGAGAAGCCAATGTTGGATCAGTCCAATGGCCCATCCAGTCCAACACTCTGTCACACAGTGGCCAAAAATACCAGGTGCCATCAGGAGGTCCAGCAGTGGGGCCAGGACACTAGAAGTCCTCCCACTGTTGCCCCACCCAAGCACCAAGAATACAGAGCATCACTTGCCCCAGACCGAGAGTTCCTAATAGCCAGTGATGAACCTCTGCTCCATATGTTTATCCAATTCCCTCTTTAAGCTGTCCATGCTTGTAGCTACCACCACCTCCTGTGGCAGAGAATTCCATGTGTTAATCACTCTTTGCGTGAAGAAGTACTTCCTTTTCCAATGGTTAGCTCCCAAGTTTGATAGGTATCATATTTCACCATTAAAAATACAGTATATAAAAGAATCTAAGCCTGCATGTAGAGTTATGGTCTCCTAGTCCTCAAGAAACGCATACAAGCTTAAATGGATATTGCATATTATTTAAACATTTTAAAAAAGATAATGAGTATATATCACTTCAGTGCCTTGAGATAGATGTTGGTTGATTACATGCTTTTATTTTACACACGTGGCATGTCCAAATTTGTTTCTCGAAGCCATGTAATCCCCGTCATACCCACTCTTGTCAGACAAACCTGTATATTGGCAAGAAATTTAAAATGTATTAATATGATTGAATTACCATGGAATTGGATTAAAAGAATAATTAGGTTATATAATTCATTTCTCCACTGACACAACTTTTAAAAGGAAAAATGCATTACATAAAATGAAGTCAGTGAAAAGGAAGTGAGTTGTGACTATCAGTAAAATCCCATGCAGAATTACTCTTTTCTTAAGCCCATCAAGTTCAATGGGTTTAGAAGGTCTAATTGTTTAGGACTGCACTGTGACTTTACAATGGACATCAAAAGGGCATACTACAATTCATGTTGTTTATTCAACTTTGTATTCTTATTCACAAATAATATTTTGTTATAGCTAGCCCCTTCTTATTTCCCCACCACTGTCTATTACAAGAAATTTCTGATATTTGGACTATATTATAAATTCAACCACATCCTTGTAAAATAAGCTGTAAAATGTTTTTGTTGCTGTTTTTCATAGTGGTACTGTTAGTCTTGGAATTAATAATTATTCTTGACATCTGAAATAATATAGTGTAAATAACTAGTATTTTAATACATGAAATACATTTTATAATGTTATATTTTAGATACATATTTAAGTCTAATAAATGCACTATTAATCTGGTCTTGTGCTGCAAGAAAATTGTTTTGCTATGCATACACCAGAGAACCAAAGTTCTTTAACACTAATCTGTGGTTGCTAGTATCCGATATGTTGGTCCTGTCCTTTAACGTCTTATCACTATACCTGGAAAATTTGAACAAGAAAAGACTCTCGAAATTAAATTGAAGGGAAAAAATCCGACCTTCATTTAACATTATCGGCGTATCAACCGTGACTCTAATTTCAGATTTCCCGTGTTGTACTTCAGCTCTCCCGATTCTAGGTGCTACTTAACTAGGGAAAAGAAACGAAATCACCATCTGGACTCCTGTTTTACATTGCTCTGCCATGAACATTGCAAGTAGCAGATCTGACAGGTTTATTGAGCCAACTTCAGAGGACGGCGGAAGACAGGAGGGCCTGGCGGGATCTGGTCCATGGGGTCGCAAAGGGTCGGACTCGACTGTGCGATAGAACAACAAATAGCGATGGGAGATGGATTAGCGTCCTGAAAGCTTAAAAACAAAAGTTAATAACATGAAATAATTTCTTCTCACTCCGTTTTGCTTTTCTGTGGATGTGTCTTTGAAAGTAAGCTGAATCTTAGGGCGTTCCTTCCTAAAATGACAACTGTTGAATAGACTCTTCCCAGTACAGTTCTTGGAGAAAACATCCTTCCTGCGCGCCGAGGCGGTTGGGTCTTCAGCGCGGCCAGGAAATTTCCCCGCCTGAGACTATACAGCGCGAAATGAGAACAACACAGGGAACAGTTGCAACTGGCGGGTGGGATGCCTGGCCTCGGGGCTCGCGCTGCTGTCTCCACGCCACTGACTCACCAGTCCCGCGGCGTTCAGGCTCCCTCTCTCTCCCCCCACCCCCGGAGGTCAGGCTTGAATTCTCCTGAAACGGTTGAGGGAAATCCGTTAAACGGCCAATCCACGCGCTTGACCGGCCGCTGCCCGACTATCCCGCCTTTTTTCTTTCCTTCTGTGTTTCTCCCAACTTTGGGGGTCGTGAAAATGGGTGGCCTTTCGAGGTAACCGCTGAGTCGCACCTTCGCGGTCGCCATTTCCCTCGTTCGGCCTCGCTTTGTTGTAACTCGTTCGCCGCGTCGTTCATCTCTCGGGCGGAACAAAGCTGGCCTTTAATGGCAAAGGTAAACAGCTTTCCCTGCCCGTAAAACTTTCATACTTAAAACAATCTTAACAATGATTGTTTTCACTCAGGAACTAAAAACGCCTTTTGAGTATCTCTTGCGAGGCATGGAATACGACGTCATAATATGAAGATCGATACTCTGTCGTTTTAAGAGGCTCCCTATGATATGATAATAAAGTCCAAGTAATCAATGCAGACAGCTCCGGAGTGTGCTCCCCTCGTTCTCTTGGCCTCCCCTCTCTACAAAATTTAATGGAGTATCTTTACAATTTGACAATGCAGAGTTTTTATGTTAGCTAGGTTTAATTTATTTTCTTCAGCTGTTGTGACAGGTAGATACAAGGGTACCCCTATAAGGATAGAGTTTGCACCTGCCTCTATAATGAACTGGATTCAATGCAACATATCCTTCCTTGTCCTCATTATTCTTTTCTACGCCATCACCTGATTTGCCCTCTCTTGTCTGCTGCAAAGATTGTTGACAATGAGTTTAACTTCTTACTTTCTGATAGATCCCCTGAAATCACTGCATCAGTAGCCGAGTTCCTCTCATTTGTATGGAAGCTAAGGGCAAGAGTTTTTAACACTTAGTTTTTTAATGTACACTTTTACTCTGGGATATGTTTTTCTGAATTGATTGTTTTGACCATTTTCCCCTCTACTACTGTGGTATAAAACCCTCAGTTTTATCTTATTTTTATCTTCCTGTAATATCATGCTATGCCAATAAAGGTTGTTGTTGATGATGATGATGATGACCAATCCATTTCAAGGTGGTAGAACAATTTCAGCTTCCACAAGCCTCCTAGAGGGATTGTGGAGGATGGAGGGTGTGAGCGTGCCAGACAATGTGTTATCCCGTGACTGTCCTAAACCAAATGACTGGCGGAACATCTTTTCATTACATGCTCTGCAGAAAGATAACATCCTGAATATGTGCCATCTGAGGGGTCCCCATAAGGACCTGTGCGGCCGCATTCTGGATCAGTTGGAGCTTCCTGGTTAGCCTCAAGGGTAGACTCATGTAGAGCAAGTTACAATGGTCTATTCTGGAGGTGACTGTTGAATGGATTACCATGGGCAAGACAGGTAGGGAGCCAGTTGCCTAACCTGGAATAGTTGGAGAACCACCAGCCTGGCTACCTTCACATCCTGGGCCTCCATTGACAAGGTGGCATCCAGAGTCACGCCCAAACTCCTGATGGTTGGTGCCAGTGATAGGGGCACTCCTTCAAGAGTCGGGAGTTGGCAACCCGACTGTGCGCCCCACCCCCGAGCCAGCCACAGAACAACCATCTTACCCGGTTTCAGTTTCAGTCAACTCTGCTTTAACCACCCAACCATGGCTAAATTCATGGGAACAACATCCAGCTGGCTGCCCATCAACAGAAATAGCCCGAAACTCTTTGCCAGCTGGGTGAGGGGGCTCATATAGATGTTGAATAACTTTGGGGAGAGACGTGACCCATCGGGTGCCATCGGGTGCCTCGGGGACACTGTCCCAGCGCCATCCTCTGTCCCTGACTGTGTTAAGGGGCCCCATATACCATCGGGTGCCTCGGGGACACTGTCCCTCCCAGCGCCATCCTCTGTCCCTGACTGTGGAGGAATGAGGTGAACCATTGCAGGATTACCCCACAAATTCCATTATCGGCAAGGCAGTGTATCAGTAGATCATAGCTGACTGCGTTGAACGCTGCTGTAAGGTCAAGTAATATCAGTAATGCCAACCTGCCTCAATCCAGCTGTCTGCGGAGATCGTCAGTGAGGGGAACCAGCACTGTTGGCACTGATTTTTTTCAAGTAAGCAAGACATCCTTGGTAGCGACCAGTCATTGATGGTGCTCTATCTCTAGTAAACAAAATTTCCTTGTCTTCAAAGAGCTGCTCAATATCACAAAATATTGCCTGCCCTTTAGTATCTGTTCTTAGTTGCCTTGCAAATAACAATTTGAGCCAAACTTTTATCTTTTATAAAGCGTACATAAGCAAGAAGCAAAGATTCATTGCCTGGCAAAGTTGACTCATCCAACTATAATGCAATTCTGTTGTCCTTAGGATGCTGTACAATGTATCTTCCATATATTCAGCCATTTCATCTGTGTCCTTGCACTGAATTGTTCAGAGGAATAATCTATTAGGATTTACCAGCAAAAACTTGGAAAATGACATACAGTGACAACACTTTCTCAAAACACAGTATACCGGTCTGACTGGAGTTCTGGTGGCATACTTATTAAAAATACCAATAGTTTCCACCAGAATTCAGCACTATGTAGAGACAAAAACTTGCAGTGCCATTTGCCAGCATAGTGTATAGCCTGGCGAATCAGAAATAAGTGAACAATGCAGTAAAGGTGCTCTCATCCAGCCACCACCCTCATCACCACCGGCTTCTTAGTACTCCCCTAGGTAATCCCACCCCCAGGAGGCAGTATCACCCACTTTGCGAACCACTTCCTTAAACTGAAATCTACAGTGAGTCTTAATGAAAAAGGCAGTATATAAATATTTTTTTTAAAAAAATTAAACTGTTCTCTTTCTGCATTCTAGTAGTTGTCTAACTGCTAGAGTTGTCAGAATTATTTACAGTTTCTTATATGAAATTGTCCTGGCCACCAGGTGGGAAACAAGCCCCAGGTAGGAGACAAGTCCCAGTAACCACAGAGTTTGACGCAGGGGTTCTCAGGTCATTTCAATAATCACAGCCCAGGTCCAATAACATGAAGGCAGTCCAAGGCCCCGTTACCTATTCAAAAAGCGGTCCAAGGGTAGGGTAACAAGAATAGATACAAAACAGGTCAGGCAACTGGTAGGGTACTCAGTAATACTTTTGTTGTTGTTCAGTCGCACAGTTGAGTCCGACTCTTTGCGACCCCATGGACCAGATCACGCCAGGCCCTCCTGTCTTCCGCCATCCTCTGAAGTTGGCTCAATTTCATGTTCATTGCATCTATAACACTGACTAACCATCTCATCCTTTGCCGTTCTCGTCTACTTTGACCTTAAATCCACCCTAGTGGAGGCTGGTATTCTTCGGCTTGGCTTCATTCCCGGCTATGCAGTGGCTGTTGTTCTGCTGGCACTTGATCCGGCACGGAGATTGACGTCTTCCCCGGCCCCGGCTTGTGTCCTTCAGGCTCCGCCTGCACTTAGGGATGACGTCATCACGCGCCTTTTCTTGCCGTACAACAGCCGCTCGAAGTTTTTTCCGCCTGCTGGCCACCAGGGATTTCTCCTCCGATCTGCCACTGCTCACTGCCGCTTGCTGCCGCCACCGTCACACCATGTCGCCTCTGCTGCTGGTATTCTGCCATTCCGCCGCTGCCGCCGCCGTCCACACACCCCATTGGGGAGGGTGCCCCCCACCCTTCTAAGGGTGGGTACCCATTTATCTACTTGCATTACGTCTGCTTTCGAACCGCTGGGTGGGCGGGAGCTAGGACTGGGGTCGAGAGCTCACCTTGACCGCAGTGGGTCTCGAACAGCCATAGTGGCTGCTCGATCATAGTTGTTAAAGCAGGCGTTTTACTGCCTGCGCCACCGTAATACTATAGACAAGTTAATCCTGCACTCGCTACAGCCTATCTGCAGACTTATATGGGAGTTTCC